>NC_053026.1:384107369-384118770 GCF_003073215.2 Triticum urartu | reverse complement strand
ACGGCGGGTAAGGCATTCAATATGCAAAGCAAGCATGTGAAAGTAAATTACTTGTTACTTACCCGAGTCCGGAGCTCTCCAGGAGCATTTGGCAGATTTGCCCCGCAGCGTGTCGGATGCCGCGAAATATTACCAGGCCGAGGAGGGAAGCTCGGCGAAGAAGTTGTTCTGGTCTTAGTATACTGGGACCGAACACCTAATGCTATGAGTGACCAGCTGAAGCAACTGGTCAAGCTGCACAAGGCGGCCGAACAAGCCATGAGGGTCCTTATAGTCCGGATGTGGCCTGGCGACTCCCTTCCCAACAGCTACTTCAGCCTGGTGAGGCGCCTTGTGGACGCCTGCCCCCGGCTGGAAGTCATCAAGCGGCCTGTCTGCATCGAAGGTGCCCGCCGGGCTTTTGCCCGTGCGAAGGTGCACT
The DNA here is from genome assembly GCF_003073215.2 of Triticum urartu. Taxonomy (NCBI): domain Eukaryota; kingdom Viridiplantae; phylum Streptophyta; class Magnoliopsida; order Poales; family Poaceae; genus Triticum; species Triticum urartu. Next base: position 384,118,349 of record NC_053026.1, on the reverse strand, counting down.
GGGCCAAGATGGACGCCGAGAAGCTGGTGAAGGAGGGGTCGCCGCAGGGCAAGGAGCATCGCCACCCTGAAATGTATTATGAGGGTGTCCTGAAGGGTGCCTGTCTTGTGGCGGACGAGTGTGCGAAGGATGTAATTTTTGAATGAACTTGCTCGTGTGATCCTGTATTATGAAAACTTGTTCATATGCGCTATGCAATGCTTGTTTGAATTTAAAATATTACCTTCTGTGCGGCTGGTTGTTAAATCTAAGAGATGGCCAGTCGTCGGCTTCTGCCCCCATGCCCTGAGTGTTGGGGTGTTCGGGATAAATCTGAGCACTCTTTTTCCCATTGTTGGGTCCTTCGAGGGAGGTGCTCAGCACAACGAACAAGGCAATCGGACTATAATGCTTTATCACTCTCACTTAGCCATAGAAGTCTACAATTTTAAATTTTGGCGAAGCCCCTAGTATTCGGAAGGCCGAATTCGGGGCGCTATACACGCCTTAAGGCGGACAAAGCCGACTCCTCGCTCTAAGCGGCATAAGTCTTTAGGGACTCGAGACCTCTCAAACAGCGACCAGCTCTCGCCTTATCATGACAGTCAGTTTTCGCTTTCTCTACTAAGGTGCTTTCCTAGATGAACGGGGCACAATCACAGTAGTTCTCCTAGTGCTACCTTAGCCAACATAGCGGAACGCGTAAGGTACCAAAACATGGGATCCGGGCAAACCCAACTATTGACCCAAGACATGATTCGGAGCTGATGCATATAATGCTATAAGTTCGGGGTGTCGCACTGTTGAAAGTGTTCGAACTTCTCACGCCGTATTATGGGGTACGCTTAAGCCCCTGGCATATTGGCCGTACCAAAGTGTATGGGTGCTGAATGTTGTGAATGAACATATATATATATATATAAAGAAGAATAGAGAATGTGGTAATAGTCTAGTGCTATGCATTGTTTATTCAAAAAGGTGTGTCGAAGCAGAATGATACAAGTAGTGCGATAAGAAAAAAGTAGGACTATTTGACATGTCCCCTCCAAGGACAACCTGAGGAATGGTATTTGAAGCAAGTATTTCACTCGTTATCAGAGACCCACCTGGGAGTTCCGTGGTGCGACGTAGCTTTCTGCCTCCTTGGTTGTTGCATCGTGTGTCCGCAATCGTACTTGCCGGACGGGGTTTCCAGATATTAACAGTCCTGAAAGAGAGAAAAATAACAAAGTGGGAAGCCCCTAGTGCGGTTGAGCCGCGTCTTGGGGCGTGCCGTAGTCGTGCCCCCCTCCCCACCTATGCCCATGGTATTTTCAATGCGTAATTATGTACGTGTGGCACGGATTTTGCGCTGTTGCTGGGACTGGAGTGGGGGCCGCATTGCTATGCGAGCTCGGAACGCCAGGTGGTCTTGTTGCCTATTACTCCGGCCGCGCGTGAAGGTGTCCGGGTCTTTAATCGTCCGAACTGGTGGATTGCCTTAAGAGGCTGCTTTGCGCTTCTGCTGCGAGGGCCGCAGTGTGCTCCTCCGTGCGGAGAGAGCGCTCTGTGTTTCCATTGACTGTGATGACCCCCCGAGGTCCTGGCATCTTGAGCTTGAGATATGCATAGTGAGGTACCGCGTTGAATCTCGCAAATGCGGTTCGCCCGAGCAGTGCATGATAGCCACTGCGGAACGGGACTATATTGAAGATTAACTCCTCGCTTCGAAAGTTATCCGGGGATCCGAAGACCACTTCCAGTGTGACTAAGCCTGTACAATGGGCCTCTACGCCTGGTATGACGCCTTTGAAGGTCGTTTTTGTGGGTTTGATCCTTGAGGGGTCTATACCCATTTTGCACACTGTGTCCTGATAAAGCATGTTCAGGCTGCTGCCGCCGTCCATAAGGACTCGAGTGAGGTGAAATCCGTCGATGATTGGGTCTAGGACCAGTGTGGCGAATCTGCCATGACGGATACTAGTGGGATGGTCCCTGCGATCGAAGGTGATCGGACAGGAGGACCATGGGTTGAACTTTGGGGCGACTGGCTCCAACGCATATACATCCCTTAACGCACCTTCCGCTTCCCTCTTGGGATGTGGGTTGCGTATCTCATGTTCAACCGTCCGCAACTTGTGGGGAACCTCTTCTGTCCCCGGTGTTCGACTGCCGGGGCTCTTCCTCGTCCTCACTATCGCCCTTATCTTTTTTTTGGTGTTTAACTTGTCGGCCTGCTTGACACCCAACTTCCCTATTGGTGTGGTTGGCTGGCTTGTTCAGGGGTGCCATGTATTTGGCATGAGCGATCGAGTATGCGGCCCAAACTGGACGGGCCGGGAGTGCTTCTTTTTAATGGCTTTTTCCGCTGACCGGGTTTAGAGCCTTTGAATCTGGCATTGACTGTCGTATCCTCGGTATTGTCGCTATTGACGCGGCTTATGTTTGTTGCGACGTGACCTGCCATTGCTATCCTTGGTATCTGAAGTACCGTGGTTCTTTGATATGTTATTGCTGCGAGCCAGCCAGCTGTCTTCTCCCGCACAAAAGCGGGTCATGAGTGTCGTGAGGGCTGCATAGATTTCGGCTTTTCCTGGCCAAGGTGCCGGGCAAGCCACTCGTCGCGGATGTTGTGCTTAAAATCTGCTAGGGCCTCTGCATCCAGAAAGTCGACGATTTGATTTTTCTTTTTCAGGAACCGTGTCCAGAATTGCCTGGCCGATTCCTCTGGCTGTTGAATTATGTGGCTCAAGTCATCGGCATCTGGTGGTCGCACATAAGTGCCCTGGAAGTTGTCGAGGAATGCGGCTTCCAGATCTTCCCAACAGCCAATGGATTCTGCTGGCAGGCTGTTGAGCCAATGCCGAGCTGGTCCTTTGAGCTTGAGTGGGAGGTATTTGATGGCATGTAGATCGTCACCGCGGGCCATGTGGGATGTGCAGGAGGAGTCCTTCGATCCATACCGCCGGATCTGTTTGTGCCGTCGTATGTGATCGATATTTACGGTTTGAAACCTCTGGATTTGGTGATCCATTACTTCGTCTGTGAAGCATATGGGTGTGCGGCGCCTCTGTAGTGGGCTATGTCGCGACAAGCTCTATGAGTCTTGTCCGCTGTGTTCGGTCCGGCCGGATTTACTTTTATGTATCCGGCGTGACGGTTATCGTCTCGCGTAGTGGCGCGCCCTCGTGATCCGTAGATCGATCTTGCGTGTTTTCTTTGTCCCAATACGTCTCGCAGGTCTAGCGTGTTTCCCCGTGCCTTGTCATTTTTATTTGAGTGGCGTCGGGTGCGGGCTGAGTTTTTGGCTGAAATGCCTCTCTGTCGCGGCCACGAGGTGGCCGATCAGCCGCGTCATATGCTGGAGATGTAGGTTTTATGCTTCTCCTCCAGGTCGGGTAGCAAACTGCGCTTTGGGTAACTCTTGGAGGGTTCGAGTTCATATTCCTCGGCCGCAAGGACTTTTGTCCATCTGTCAGCTAGCAAATCTTGATCAGCTTGAAGCTGCTGTTGCTTTTTCTTGAGGCTATTTGCCGTGGCTATAAGCCGGCGCTTGAAGCGCTCTTACTCGGCGGGATCATTCGGCACGACAAATTCGTCATCGTCGAGGCTTGCCTCGTCTTTGGAGGGAGGCATGTGATTATCATCCTCTGCCTCTCCATCTTCCGCTCTCTCGGGAGGGCTGGCTTCTCCATCCTCCTGCTCTAAATCTTGCTGGAGGGGATTGTTGTCGTCTTCGGCACTGTCCAGAGTGCTATTATCTCCTGTGCCGGTGTCACCGCTTTTGCTTTGGCGAGACTTAGAGCGGCGCCACTAACGTCGGCGCTTGGGTTGCTTCTTGGAGGGGTCATCCTCCGATGTCCCGTCGCCATTGCCTTCTTTGGGTGTGTCCACCATGTACATATCATATGATGTGGTGGCTGTCTAGTGCCCTGTGGGCAGTGGTCCTCTTCGTCTCCCGCATCGTCGTCCATACCATCGATGTCTTCGGAGTCGAAGTCGAGCATGTCGGTCAAATTGTCGACAGTGGCTACTAAGTGGGTGGTGGGTGGGTGGCGAATTTCTTCGTCATCCGCAATCCCATCCTGCCGAACATAGTTCGGCAGGACTCTCCTGACAGGGAGAGAGACCTTAATGAGTTCAGCATGTCGCGAAGGGCGAGTGCCGAAAGATATTCCGCGGAGGTGAACTCCATGATCGGCGCCCAGTCGGATTCGATAGGCACGGGCGCAGGCGGTTCGGAGTTCCTGGCCGGGGAAGAATCCGGCATTTGGCGTCACGGCTCTCCGTGAAGGGTAAGGTCGATACTCGGCTCGATCGCCGCTGAGAATACGGCCTCGTGGCGGGTCTATTCCCCCGTCCGTGGATGGCGCAATCGGCTCCGAATTAAGGGTCGGAGCGGTTGCCGGTGCGATCTCCTGCAACACTGTCCGACGGTAGAGCTAATTTATGCTCATCGTGACCGTTGCGGCGTACTCGGCAGGGGCTCGAATCCGTCCAAGATCAAGTCTCCACGGATGTCGGCGTGTAATTTAAGCTTCCAAACCTGACTAGTGGCCAGGGCGTAACTCTCGATCTGCTCCAGATGACCAAGCTGAGCTGGCCCAGTAGTGCGAAGCCGCCGAATACAAAGATCTGTCCGGGGAGAAAAGTCTCACCCTGGACTGCATTGCTATCGATGATCGAAGGAGCCATCAAGCCTAATGATGACGACACAAAGGAACTCTCAATGAAAGCACACCAATGTCGGTGTCAAAACCGGCGGATCTCGGGTAGGGGGTCCCGAACTGTGCGTCTAGGGCGGATGGTAACAGGAGGCAGGGGACACGATGTTTTACCCAGGTTCGGGCCCTCTTGATGGAGGTAAAACCCTACGTCCTCCTTGATTATTCTTGATAATATGAGTAGTACAAGAGTTGAACTACCACGAGATCAGAGGCTAAACCCTAGAAGCTACCTATGGTATGATTGTATGTTGTCCTATGGACTAAAGCGGTTTATATAGACACCGGAGGGGGCTAGGGTTACACAGAGTCGGTTACAAGGAAGGAGATCTACATATACATAGTGCCAAGCTTGCCTTCCACGCCAAGGAGAGTCCCATCCGGACACGGGACGAAGTCTTCAATCTTGTATTTTCATAGTCCAACAGTCTGGCCAAAGGATATAATTCGGCTGTCCGGATACCCCCTAATCCAGGACTCCCTCAAGGACGAGGAGGAGGAGGAAGACAAATACCCAGCGGGGGGAAGAAAGAAGAGGGCGGCCTCCATACACTTGGAGGCCGAGTCGCCTAAAAGGGGAAAAGCTCCTCTTCCAGAAGAGTCCACTGCCGCCGCCGACAGCAGCCCGGCGTGGGATCCCAGGGCCCAGCCCCTCGTAAACTCGTGAGTATAAGATCCGAACACGTTTATGTGTCCAGACTCATTATGGCATAATATTTTAACCTGAGCTATATTTTTTGTAGTCCGGCGAGGTCCCGCACCGAACGATCCTCATCAGAGGATTTGCTGAGCTCGGATGCTATGGACAGCGGGACTCCCCTGAGGGACCCTTCCCCCAAATATGTGAATATCGCCGAGGCTTCGTCCTAGAAGGACCACGGCAAAGGAGGGGGGAGATCGTGAAAGTGGCGCCTGGAGGTCAAACTTCGGGGGTCGGAGACATGGGGGAGAAGATTCCCATGGGAGTCAACGGCGGGAGCCATCTTGATTTCGGCTCCCAGCTGGACGCAATTCTGGAGACCAATACGGCTCCAGAATCACGCAGGCGGCCTCCCTCGGCTGGAGGGGGCGTGCCTGTTCCACTGGCAATCTCTGTCCAACCAGAGGTGCCGGATGTTTTGTTGGCGGCGCTGAAGAGCGCCTCCATCGTGAATGAACACCGCGCCCTGATGGGTGCGGTGATTAAGGAGATTCAGTCTGCTAAGAGTGGACTGAATGAAGCCTGTATCAGGCTTATAAGATGCTTTGAGGTATGTTTTATGAGGTTTTGAAGAGTGTCATAGTATGGATAGTAGCCCCTGATACACTGTTCGGTCAAGAAAGGACCGGACAGAGGATCGATTTTATGTTCGCAGGAAGACTCACTTGATGACATCTATCTCTCTTCTTTCATAAACAGTCGTCTGCAGCGGCTGCTGCCTCCCATACTGCGGAGGTCTCCGGACTGAACCAAAGTCTGGAGCGGGCCGAAGAAGAACTTGGCCAGTTAAAAAGGTAGTTGGAATATAAACAAGGTATGCGCAAGCCTTGTTCGTGTTCAATGCGAACAAGTTTCCCATATGATAAAATATTTTTCATTATTTGTGCCAGGGGCGATGACCGAATTCGAGGCTCTGAGGAAGGCTGTTGCCGAGGCCGAGGAAAAGGCAGCCGCAGAGCAGGCTCTTCGTGAGAAGCACGAGGCCGGGGTTATTGAAGCTGAGTAGGAGCTTCAAGAGTCTGTGAAGAAATGCGAGACCTTGGAGCAGAGTTTAACGGAGAAAGAATCCGAACTCGCCCGGGCTCATCAGGCCGTGCGCTATGCCCAGGGGGAAACCCAAGGCGCCCTGCAGGAGATCCAAGAGGCGAGGACGCTCGCGACAAGTAATGCTTTTTCCATGTAAAGCAATTATTTTGAGGAGAAAATCATGTTTCTAATTTTGAGTTCGGATTTCTCCAGGGGTATTTGCGGAACTACTCGGCAGCATATCGGATGCCGCCCAATTCTACCGAGTCGAAGAAGGGAACACTGTGAATAAGCTCTTCTGGTCGCAGTATCTAGCACCAAATTAGCCGAACTAGCCATGAAGGATTTGATTATCCGGCTATGGCCTGCAGAGCCGATTCCAGGCAGCTACTTCGGGCTCGTGAAGCGGCTTGTGAGTGCCTGCCCTCGACTTGACGTCATCAAGCGGTCGATCAGTATAGAGGGTGTGCGAATGGCCTTCGGCCGCGCAAAGGTGCACTGGGGGAAGATGGATGCTGAAAAGCTGATGACCGAGGGGCCGCCAGTGGGGAAGGAGCACCGCAAGCCCGAATTCTATTATGAAAGTGTCCTGAAAGCATCCTGCCTTGCGGCGGAGCAATGCACCAAGGACATTATATTTCCATGAATACAATCATGTTGTCCTTTGTAATGTTGAACAAGGTCATTTCTATTATTTATTGCTTGTTATATAAAAGTTTATCCTCCTGCGTGACCGTTTTATATATTAATCCTCAGAGTTGGCTAGTCGTCGGCTTCTGCCCCCATGTAGGAAGTACGGGGGTGTTCGGAATAAACCTGATCACTCTTTATCCCAGTTCTGGGTCCTTCGAAGGAGGTGTTCAGCACAACGAACCAGGCAATCAGACTATAGGGCTTTATCACTCTCACTTAGCCATAGGAGCTTTATAAAAGGAAGGTAGGCGCAGCCCCTGGTGTTCGGACGACCGCACACGGGGCTATATAAGCACCTGGTCGGAAGAAAAGCCGGTTCATCGCACGCTACATTGGTTATGGCATTATGCGCGAGAAATCCTGAAAGATTTTGCAACCTCTCGAACAGCTGACCAGCTCTCGCCGTATCATGACAGTCAGTTTTTAGCTTTCTCTACTGAGGTGCTCGTCCGGAAGAACCGGGACACAATCGCAGTAGTTCTCCCAGTGCTACCTTAGCCGATATAGCGGCACGTAAGGTACCAAAACATGGGAGCTGGGCAAACCCAACTATTGACCCAAGACATGATTCGGAGCGGATGCATATAATGCTATAAGTTTGGGGTGCCGCACTTCCATGAAGGTGTTCGGACTTGATTGCCGTATTATGGGTAAAACGAAGCCCCTGGCATATTTAAGGGATATCGCGGTGTACGGATGCCGCTTGACAAAAGAATTTCAACAATAAATAATAGTAGATAAGTGTTATATAAATCCACGTGTTGTATTTAAGTAGTATGTCGATGTGTGTGAGTATATGTAATGTGATAAAAAGGAAATATGACTATGGAACCTGCTGGGACCAGGAGGGGAGAAGTTGTGTGCAGATTCGGGGTATAGTCGGATGGTCATCGCGGGGAATATCTAAGGATTCCCTTGTGCGTTCGAGCTGCTTCTATATCGCCAGTCCTGGTCTATGGAAAGTTGAACCTGTAAACAAAATGTAAGAAATGCTTGTGTGCCGCAGAGCGGTTGACCCGCGGTATGTGGCCTGTCCTGGCCTTCGCTAGAGTGTTTAATTGAGCTCTCGACGAGTCGGGCTATCCTGTCGCGAAGTAGCTTGAAGTCCTTTGCTGTGTCCGGGAGTCGGGCCGTCGACTCGAGATTCGGTTGGAAGGTGCCACTTGTAGCTTCTGCTGTTAAAGCAGCGGTATACTCCTTGGTGCCGAGGGAAAGTTTGGCCTTGCCATTAACCGTGATGACGCCGCGCGGACCGGGCATCTTGAGCTTACGGTAGGCATAATGTGGTACCGTGTTGAATGGAGCGATCGCGGTTCGTCCGAGCAGTGCCTGATAATCACTGCGAAAGGGGACGATGTCGAAGATTAACTCTTCGGCACGTTAGTTGTCTGGTGAGCCGAAGACTACCTCAAGGGCGATGGAGCCTGTACAGCTGGCCTCCACACCTGGTATAATACCTATGAAGGTGGTTTTAGTGGGCTTGATCACCGAACGATCGATGCCCATCTTGCGCACTATGTCCTGGTAAAGCAGGTTTAGGCTGCTACCTCCGTCCATAAGGACTTGTGTGAGGTGGAACCCATCAATTATTGGGTCGAGGACTAGTGCGGCTGGACTGCCCTGATTGGTGTTAACCGGACGATCCGTGCGGTTGAAGGTGATCGGCCCTAGTTTATATTGTGGGACAACTGGTTCCGTTAAGTCGACATCCCTAAGGGGGTGTGCGCTATCCGGGTTGGGAGTGTAGGTGCCGTTTACCACGTTCACTGTTTGGATTTGCGGGTGAAATTTCTTTTGCCCTCCAGTACTTGGTGATCTGGGCTCCTCGTCGCCATTGTCGCTTTGAGACCCCTTATCTTTGTTTTTGGCACCTGGCCTACCGGCTTGTTTGAAGACCCAGCATTCTCTGTTGGTATGATTGGCTGGTGTTCCTGTGGTGTCATGAATTTGGCATGGGCGATCGAGTATGCTATCCAGACTGGACAAACCTGAATTGTCATTTTTGAGTGGCCCATTCCGTTGACTGGGCTTAGAGCCCCTAAATCTAGCATTGACTGTCGTATCTTCAGCGTTTTCACCATTTTTGCGGCGCTTGTGTTTGTTGCGTCGGGGTTTGCCGTTGCTATCTCTGGCTTCTGATGTGCCAGGGTTGCTTGTTGTGTTGTTGCTACGGGCCAACCAGCTATCTTCACCCACGCAAAAGCGGGTCATGAGTGTTGTGAGGGCTGCCATGGATTTTGGCTTTTCTTGGCCAAGATGTCAGGCGAGCCACTCATCACGGATGTTATGTTTAAAGGCCGCTAGGGCGTCGACATCCGGACAGTCGACAATTTGGTTCTTCTTAGTTAGGAACCGAGTCTCGAATTTCCTGGCTGACTCTCCGGGCTGTTGTGCTATGTGGCTTGAATCGTCAGCATCCGGTGGTCGCACATAAGTGCCCTGGAAGTTGTCCAGGAATGCATCTGCCAGGTTCTCCCAACTTTCGATGGAGTTTGCCGGCAAGCTATTCAGCCAATGCCGAGCCGGCCCCTTGAGTTTTAGCGGGAGATACTTGATGGCGTGTAGATCATCCCCGCGGGCCATGTGAATGTGGAGGAAGAAATCCTCTATCCATACCGTGGGGTCTGTAGTGCCGTCATATGATTCAATGTTCATGGGTTTAAACCCTTCTGGGAATTCATGATCCATTACTTCATCAGTGAAGCATAGGGGGTGTGCGGCGCCTCTGTGTCAGGCTATATCACGACGCAGTTCATACGAGTCTTGCCTGCTGTTTTCGGCCCGGCCAGATTTGCTTTTAGTGTATCCAGCGTGACGGTTGTCGTCACGCGTTGGTGCGCGCCCCCGTGATCCATAGACCAATCTTTTATTTCCTGATTTGTTTTCCAATACTTCTTGCAGGTCCTGCGTGTTACCCCGGTCCTTGGTATTTTTGTTTACCTGGAGACGGGGTGCGGGCTGGACTTCGGCCTGATATGCCGCTTTGTCTCGGCCACGAGGTGGTCGGTCAGCCGCATCATACGCTGGGAGTGTAGGCTCTAATGCTTCCTCCTCGAGTTGGGGTAGCAACCTGCGTTTTGGGTAACTTTTGGTTGGGCGCTCGAGTTTGTATTCCTCGGCTGCCAGGATCTCAGTCCATCTATCCACTAGCAGATCTTGGTCAGCTTGAAGTTGCTGCTGCTTTTTATTCAGGCTTTTTGCTGTGGCTATAAGCCGGCGCTTGAAGCGCTCCTGCTCGACGGGATCCTCAGGCACGATAAATTCTTTGTCGCCGAGGCTGACCTCGTCATCGGAGAGGGGCATGTAATTGTCATCCTCTAATTCTTCATTTTTCACCTGTTCCTTAGGGCTAGCTTGCCCATCCTCCCACTCGAAACCTGGCTGGAGGGGATTGTCTTCGTCTTCGGCACTATCGATAGCGTTATTGTCTCTTGTGCCGGTATCGGTGCTTTTGCTATGGCAGGGCTTAGAGCGGCGTCGATGACGCTGGTGCTTAAATTGCTTCTCGGGGGGATTATCCTCCATTGCCTTATTGCCATTGCTTTCTTTGGGGGTGTCCACCATGTATATATCATATGATGAGGTGGTTGTCCAGCGCCCTGTGGGCGGTGGTTCCTGTTATTCTCCTACATCGTCGTCCATACCGTCGATGTCTTCGGAGTCGAAATCGAGCATGTCGGTTAAATCGTCGATAGTGGCTATTAAGTGGGTGGTGGGTGGAGAACGAATTTCTTCGTTGTCCGCTTCCCACTCAAGCCGGACATAGTTCGGCCAAGGGTCTCCTGACAAGGAGAGAGACCTCAATGAATTTAGCACTTCGCCCAAGGGCGAGTGTTGAAAGATATCCGCAGAGGTAAACTCCATGATTGGTGCCCAATC
>NC_053026.1:383983952-384106242 GCF_003073215.2 Triticum urartu | reverse complement strand
TTTTTCAGTGGTAGCATAATATCTTTGAGCATTGTCTATAGTTTTACTAGCATAATGAATAACATTCAGTTTCTTATCAACTCTTTATCCTAGAACAGCACCAACAGCATAATCACTAGCATCACACATAATTTCAAAAGGCAAGTTCAATCAGGTGGTTGAACAATAGGTGAAGAAATTAAGGCTTTCTTGAGTGTTTCAAAGGCTTCTAAACAATCATCATCAAAAACAAAAGGAATATCCTTTTGCAAAAGATTCGTAAGAGGCCTAAATTTTTTAGAAAAGTCTTTGATAAATCTCCTGTAAAAACCAGCATGACCTAAGAAACTACGAATACCTTTTATATCTTTAGGACATGACATTTTCTCAATTGCATCAACCTTAGCTTTGTCCACTTCAATACCTATTTCAGAAATTTTATGACCCAAGACAATGCCTTCATTAACAATAAAGTGGCACTTCTCCGAATTCAAGACAAGATTTGTTTGTTCACATCTCTACAAAACTCAATCAAGATTGCTTAAACAATCATCAAACGACTTCCCATAAACATAGAAGTCATCCATGAAAACCTCAACAATCTTTAAAAAAAACCAGAGAATATAGCAGTCATACATCTTTGAAAGGTAGCAGGTGCATTGCATAAACGAAAAGGCATACGTCTATAAGCATAGGTTCCAAAGGGACAAGTAAAAGTGGTGTTTTCTTGATCAGGTTGAGAAACAGGTATTTGTGAAAAAACCAAAATATCCATCAAGGAAGCAAAAGTGTGTGTGCTTAAATAATATTTCAAGCATTTGATCAATAAAAGGCAGAGGGTAATGATCTTTTCTAGTTGCTTTGTTTAATTTTTCTAAAATCAATTACCATTCTATAACCTGTAACAATTCTTTATGGAATAAGTTCATTCTTATCATTAGGAACAATAGTTATACCTCCTTTCTTAGGGACACAATGAACAAGACTTACCCATCTACTATCAGCTATGGGATAGATTATACCTGCTTCCAGAAGTTTTAATTCCGTTCTGGCCACTTCTTTCATCTCCGAGTTTAACCAACATTGGTGATTAACAACGGGTTTAGCATCAGGTTCCATATTAATTTTGTGCTGACATGGAGTGGGACTAATGCCCTTTAAATCATCAAGAGTATATCCAATAGCAGCTCGGTGCTTACTTATAACTTTCAATAATCTTTCTTCTTCATGTTCTAAGAGGTTAGCACTAATAATAACAGGATATATCTTCTTTTCATCAAGATAAGCATATTTCAAAGTGTCTGGCAATTGTTTTAATTTAAACACATGATCACCTTTAGGTGGAGGAGGGCCTCCTAGAGTTTCAATAGGCAAATTGAGTTTAAGTAGAGGACGTTGTTGAAAGAAAATCTTATCTATTTCATTTCTCTCATGCATATGTAAATCACTTTCATAGTCTAGCAAATACTGTTCTAAAGGATCAGTAGGTGGTACAACAGTAGAAGCAAGACCAATTAATTCATCCTTACTAGGCAATTCTTTTTCATGAAGCTTTCTACTAAACTTGGAAAAATTAAACTCATGAGACTCATCACCAAAACTAACACCGAGAGTTTGTTTCTCACAATCTATCTTACACTGGTGGGCGTAGGTGCTATATAAATGGTTTTTAATCCCTTTCCACAATGACATTTGGAACCGTCGCCTAGTGAGTGTGGGCGATAGGGGGGTCCTTCCCACACGACCCAGAAACCATCGGGGATATGCCCATGTCGGTGTCAAAACCGGCGAATCTCGGGTAGGGGGTCCCGAACTGTGCGTCTAGGCTGGATGGTAACAGGAGGCAAGGGACACGAAGTTTTACCCAGGTTTGGGCCCTCTTGATGGAGGTAAAACCCTACGTCCTGCTTGATTAATATTGATGATATGGGTAGTACAAGAGTAGATCTACCACGAGATCGGAGAGGCTAAACCCTAGAAGCTAGCCTATGGTATGATTGTTGTTCTGTATATATATGATCTATCAACTAGCCTGGCCCTAGTTTATATAATGCACCAGAGGCCTAGGTTAACAAGAGTCCTAGCCGAATACGCCGGTGGGGAGAAGTCCTTGTCTTGATCGCCAAGTCTTGTGGAATCTTCCTCGCATGCGGCAGTTGTCCAAACTGGCCCATGAGTATACGGCCACGGGGGTCCTCGGCCCAATCTATCAGATCGGGGATGACGTGTTGAGTACCCCCTAGTCCAGGACACCGTCAGTAGCCCCCTGAACCGGTCTTCAAGTTGGGGACGCTCCTTGATTCTTCCGAACTGTTCTTCATCTTCGGTCGTCGATCTTGAAAACTGGTTCAACAAATCTTCTTTATCTTCGATCTTAAGGATCGCCGAAATGCATTCGACGGGTTTACACGTCGGGTATCCGAGGAGCCCCTTTAAGTTTCTAGCCTTTATCAATGCCTTGTTATTTTTATGCCACACCTCGGGTTTGAAGTTGTTCCCGGCGGCAGCGTCCTCTTGCGTCCGAGATCCAATGCCGGACTTTATTCGAGGTATCTTTTGCAACCGAGCACCAACGCCGGACCGCTTCCCAGCTCTAACGCCGGAATGTATCCGAGCCCCAACGCCGGACTATGTATCCGAGCTCCAACGCCGGACTGTATATCCGAGCTCCAATGCCGGACTATGTATCCGAGCTCCAATGCCGGACTATATATCCGAGCTCCAACGCCGGACTATATCCGAGGTGTCGTAAATCACCTTGGTTCAAAGAATTTTGAAGGAGTTTAGCCGAGCTTAATGCCGGAAATGCCCTCTATGGAGCCAGCCACTAGCGCCCGAGCTTTATGCCGGGCTGCTTCCGAGGTGGTGCACCACCCCGAATGTGGGCCGATTTTTGTGGATATTTTTTATTGGTGCAATTTATTCTCTGCCGAGATATATAGCCAGTAGCCCTCAAGGTGTGTATCGGTCTAAAACCCGAGATGCACCTGAAGGATGACGTAAAACCGCTAATCCCAGTAGCCGCTGAGACTCAGGTTGATTTGCAAAATCGGCCTGAGGATCAAGTCCAAGCTCGGCAGAATACTTCGGGACACTAAAAGCGGCGTGCTCAGTCCTCGAGACTCAGGTTGGGTGCTGCCGACCAACATGAGGATCAAAATCTCCTCGGAAACTATATTGCACATAAAATTTTCTGCATTGGACAAGCAATGCAGTAGCCCCCAAGACACTGGTCGGGTGGCAACACCAGATCAGAGGATTGATGTGCCCCTTTAATATTTGTAAATAATAAGCCCGAAGCCCAGTAGCCCCTGAGCCTTAATGCGGGCATGGGTGGCCGAATTAAGGATCAATATCCATAGTAAAATCACAAATTATGTGTAATGACTCTATGTATCCAAGTACTTTACGTCATTAATGCCCGGATCCGCATTGTACAAAACTTTGTTGATCGACCATCGGCTTCCACCTCCTCGGCCAGTAGCCAAGGAGTGTTTGTCCTACTTTATAAAGCCTTTATGAGGACAAAGATTTACAACAAACAAGGCAATCTGGCCATACGGTTTTATAAACAAAGGTACGCAGAGAGATATGTTATATTACTGTTTAACAGAAGAAATGTCTTCCAAAGAAAATAGTCCCGCTATCGGTTCCTTTCTTTGGGTTGTCATGCTGAGCATGATCATTAAACCTCAGCTCTAATGTAAGAGCAAAATATCGAGGATTTAGTTTGGGAGGCCAGTTAATAGCCCCCGGTAGTGTTCGGCGACAGTCGGGGTCATGCCGTAAACACTTCGGCCAATGTTATGAATGGCCCGTCATTTAACATAGTCGTTGGATCGCTGACCAGTTTACGCTTATTGTGACAGTCAGTTTTCGGCTTTCTCCACTAAGGTGCTTAACCATGTGAGCTGGAAGCACAATCGCAGTGGTTCTCCCTTTGCACGCCTAGCCAAAAAAAACGGAACGTAGGAAGCAAGTGCAGGAGCCGGGTAACCCAACTATTGATCGAAGACACAATTCGAAACCGATGCATATATAGCAATATCTGAGAATGTTTTTGCCGAATCCCTAAAGGTGTCCGGCGTTGCACTGCGAGACTAATGCTGGAAAAGCACAAATAGTTTAAAAGTGCCAAAAAGCTTGGAAAACCAAGAAACGTCAGTAAAAACATGACGTCCGAACAAGATCAAGTGTTCGGTGCCAATCCGAAAATTGGTCTTAGAAAAAAGAAGTGCTTCTGTCGTGCTTTACATGATACATCCTATCTCAAGACTTCGAGCGGGTCAGCCTACGGCTTCAATCTCCTATCCCGAGGGCGGAGTACTTCTCATCAGGCCAGTTTAGCAAACTAAACTCTAGCGTCTTTGAGAGAGAAATTAGGCTCCCCGGCTAGTGACCGCACACTCGTGTCAAAAATAGGAGTGATAAATAATAATAATAATAATAATAATGAAACTTTGCAACGACTAAGAAGAAGAACACTTATTATAAAACGGCTCAAATAAACTTAAGAGCCCCCAAGTGACTTGGGTAGAAGAATGATTGCATGTACCGAAGTACTTATATCATATCTATGTTCAACCAAACTTTAAACGCGTCTTAACCGACCGTCGGCTTCTCCCTCTTCGGTCAAGGACCGAAAAGTGTTATGTACTCCATCGGTCGAGAATATCGATGGTGTTTCCAATAACCAGGCAATCAGGCCATAAGGCTGTAACAGACAAAGCGCGCTCAGGGAACTTATGCTATATTACTGCGAAGTGTAAGAAGCATCTTCAAAGAAAATAGTACCCCCACCGATACCTTTCTTCGGTGCTCATTGTTATTATGAGACTTGTGCAATAGATTTTTTGTACTCATGAGTTCCGTTGTGTGCCGACCATCATTGAAAACTATAAGAGCGCTAGCTTTCGGCTTCACCCAGTCTGAGGTCCGGCTCGGGTGACCCGATCGTGACAATCGCAGAGGTGCTCCCTTTACTCCCTAGCCGAACAATCGGGAACGTAGGGGTAAACATAGGAGCGAGGCAACCCAGCTTGCAAATCGCTTAAGTCAATATGGTGCATATTGTGGCGTAATACACGAACAAGGAACGAAGCCGTACAAGTATAATCATATGCAAGAGGAAAAGCTTCATGAAGGAAGCCCCCAAATGAATTGGGTATTTGAATTTATGCATCACAAACAAAGTTTGGACAAGGAAATTTTTTACAAGCAACTTTTTTCCAAAAAAGTATAATGCTTGGTCGAACCGAACACAAGTTAGAAATTAAAGCTTTGAGCATGAAAGCGACTTAGCTGGTTAATGTGTTCGGTATTGATGACGCGGTCCGAGCTTGATGCGGGGCAAGGTTCCATCCCCCAAGCTGGTCCCGAGGTGGCAGAGCGGAGAGCTCGACACGCCGAAGTGGTGACATAGCATGGTCAATGCAGACCGGCAGAGTGACGCCGAAGTCCCCGGATCATTTTCCTGTGCACAAAAAATAGTGCAAACCGGAGATAATAGTAATAATGATAATTAAAAAAAAACGTTGCATAATAAATAATTTATGCAAAGTGAGTAATAAAAGAAATATGGCATGGCACCGAAGTCAATGTCGATGCAGGGCGTCGGCGTGATGTGGTAAAGGCGTGGCAAAGCCTGAATTCGCAGGTCGGTCCGAGCTCCGGATGCGGCATTCGCCAGACTACGTACGGAAACTGACCGAACCACCATGCAACTGTTGTTAATGCGGCACCATTTGATAGACCTGGTTTATTTGTTGTAGCAATCCGAAGGAAGGTGATTCCCAAAATTGGGACTCGCTCTGCACACCCATTGCCTGATGGGCGATAAAACGACGGCATGGCAATGTTGGTGAAGGTTGGCTCGCCGAGGCAAAGCCCTTGGCCCAGCTAACGTGATGGAACTGGTCGGCTAGTGACGCCGAAGTGTCCGGAGTAGGTTGATGAAGAGATGGCGAAGCCCCCAGTCCAGCCGAGATGTCGAAGCCTCAATGCCAGCCGATGAGTCGAAGTAGGTCGGCGTGATGGACACCAGCTTGAAGAAGCAATAGTGCGGCCCTGTCGATGCAGGTCGTGACGTGGTCGATGCCGGCTTGATGAAGCGACCGTGCGGCGATGCCGATATGCCCGCTCCGTGTAATTCGTGGGGCGGCGATGTTGGTGATGATTTATCCTTCGCGGTGCCGGACTCTTGTTCGGCTTGCCGAGATGATGATCCGAAGAAGTTGAGCTCGGCTCAACAAAGTGACGCCGTGTCTAGCGCAGGTCGGCAGCCGTGGAGTAATATTGCCGGACTGGTTTGACACCAGCATGATGTTGAAGATCATGTTCAAAAGATCTTAAAGTTAGTGAGATGTGTTCGGAAACAAAACACAATACCCCATACAAAACTTCCTTCAAAAGGGATGTCCGAAATCCCGTTCATAAAAAAGATGAACTCGGGTCGGATTCGTTTTCGCGCAGAAAACAGATCCAAAAAGTGATGCACTAATTGGAAGGTTTCCGGAGTTTGGACGGTCGGATCGAGCTGAAATTTTGAGAGCTGGTAGATATAGGAATTCCGCAGCCGATCAACGGTTGGATCTTCCAAAGGACGTCCGAGCTAGAAGCTGGACACCACGCCCTAAACTCATCCAAATTCCCGTCCAGATTTAACAGGGCTCCGGTATATCGTGGATTGCCAGAGATTCTTCCATCGGAACTCGACGAAATTTTCCAGGGTTGTTATAGACTCAATTCCGCACAATTCCACCAAAGCGATCGTCAAAGCGATACTCGAGGAGGTGGTGGCCGCAGATACGAGTTCGTTGTCCAAAAAAACAGCACAGTCGCTTGAGGGCAATGTTGACGTTGAGCCCCCGAGCTCCATGGATGATTCCTCCGTGATCTTGATAGAGATCGGAGTTGATGTTTGATGAAGGCCCTCGTCCGAACATGATGATCCAAACACAGGGCGTAGTTCTTGGTCGAACCAAGGTGACCAGACGAGCTGGTGACGAAGATGCCGAAGTCGCAGTTGATCTGCAGGCGAGCCATCGATCCTTTTGTCGATCACACAGTGGAACTCTCAATGAAAGCACCAATGTCGGTGTCAAAACCGGCGGATCTCGGATAGGGGGTCCCGAACTGTGCGTTTAGGCTGGATGGTAACAGGAGGCAAGGGACACAAAGTTTTACTCAGGTTCGGGCCCTTTGATGGAGGTAAAACCCTACGTTCTGCTTGATTAATATTGATGATATGGGTAGTGAAAGTGCGTTATATCGACTAGAGGGGGGTGAATAGGCGATTTTATGAAAGTCTTCAAAACGTGAAAGTTATGAAGACAAACGATAGAAATAAACCTATTACCATGCAGCGGAAGGTAGACTACACTAGACAAGCCATAGTCAAGTATTCAATGAAGTGAAAGCACAATGACTTAATAGCAGCAATGTAGTAAGTATCAGGTAGGAAGATATTATGAAGCCATACAGAGCATGCAGTCACTCAATGAAGACAAAAGATAGTGTGAACATACAATGACTTCACAAGGAGCAACAGTAAGTAAAGGGAAGGGAAGATGAAACCAGTGACTCGTTGAAGACAATGATTTGTTGGACCAGTTCCAGTTGCTGTGACAACTGTACGTCTGGTTAGGTATTTAAACCTTAGGACACACAGTCCCGGACACCCAGTCCTGAACACACAGCTCAGGACACCCAGTCCTCACCATATTCCCCTTGAGCTAAGGTCACACACACCTCGCCCAATCACTCTGGTAAGTCTTCAAGGTAGACTCCCAAACCTTCACAGACTTCGTTCACCGGCAATCCACAATGTCTCTTGGATGCTCAAAACGTGACGTCTAACCGGCTGGAGGATGCACGGTCCTCAAGTGTAATAAGTCTTCAGATCACACAGACAAGAAGACTTAAGTGATGCCCAATTCTCTCTGGCTCTGGGTGGTTAGGGCTTTATCCTCGCAAGGAATTCTCTCTCAAAGGCTTCAAGGTGGGTTGCTCTCAAACGACAAAAGCCGTATTCTCAATCTGAGCAGCCAACCGTTTATGGTTGTGGGGGGTGGGCTATTTATAGCCACTTGGCAACCCGACCTGATTTGTCTGAAATGACCCTGGGTCACTAAGGAACTGACACGTGTTCCAACGGTCAGATTTCAAACTCACACGGCAACTTTACTTGGGCTACAAGCAAAGCTGACTTGTTCGACTCTGGACAAGATTCGCTCTCATAGTCTTCACTCGAAGACATAGGTGTTTTTGGTTAGGCATCACTTCAGTCATTCTGACTGGTTCTCTTGGACCCCACTTAACAGTACGGTGGTTCCCATGACTCAACACAAAAGAAAAAGAACTACGAAAGATCTAAGTCTTCGAGCTCCATAGGCTTCATGTGGTGTCTTCTCTTGTCATAGTCTTCAATGTGAATATCTTCATATACCACCTTTGACTTCAATGTCTTCATACATTTTTAGGGGTCATCTCTGGTAGGAAAACCGAATCAATGAGGGACTTCTACCTGTGTTATCCTGCAATTCTCACAAACACATTAGTCCCTCAACTAGGTTTGTCGTCAATACTCCAAAACCAACTAGGGGTGGCACTAGATGCACTTACAGGTAGTACAAGAGTAGATCTACCACGAGATCGGAGAGGCTAAACCCTAGAAGCTAGCCTATGGTATGATTGTTGTTCTGTATATATATGATCTATTGACTAGCCTGGCCTTGGTTTATATAATGCACCAGAGACCTAGGTTAACAAGAGTCCTAGCCGAATACGTCGGTGGGGAGAAGTCCTTGTCTTGATCGCCAAGTCTTGTGGAATCTTCCTCGCATGTGGCAGTTGTCCGAACTGACCCATGAGTATACGGCCACGGGGGTCCTCGGCCCAATCTATCAGATCGGGAGATGACATGTTGAGTACCCCCTAGTCCAGGACACCGTCAGCCCTCCTGGCACACACGCTCGGCAAAATGAGGTCGTGTGCGAACGGCGAGCGCTCAAATATAGAAATACGTATAGTAGAGCTAAAAAATACAATTATACAAGCAAAATTGTTTCTGTTCGCAAGTACATCCCACACAGTCAGTCCCCGCTAAACGTTTCCATTCATATGTACATCCCACACAGTCGCTCCAAGGAAAATGTTTCCGTTCACAGGTTCATCACACACAATTTTTCCAGTTAAATCATTTGCGTTATTGAATGTATCACACACGGTCCGCAGAAGAAACTGTGTGGCAAAGGCTGTCCATCACACATAGTTTTGATGTGGTAAACATTTGCGGAAGGTGGCCTAATGCAAACAGTTTTCAAGAGAAAGTCATGTGTGATCGTTCATTGATCCAACAAGGTTTATTCCTAGAAACTGGGTGCGTTACCTGAGGTCATCGTCCATGGTATTTTTTCAATAACCGTTTGCAATAGCAAAACCCAATTAGCAGGCTAATTGCCCTAATATTAATAATCCATTTATTAATCTAATTGACATTCATATTAAGCACACAATATATTTCATTTCCATATTAAGGAAGCATAATTTCATAATTGAAATACATCAGAGTACAACATGATATAACTTCAGCACTTAGCTACCCCATTACACAACTGAACCAGTACCAAGTTTCACATGCAACATGTAGAACCTTTCGAAATTAGTATCATAGACGGTATATAGACAGATGCATCTCATCTGGAAAATTGCTGAAGCGGAAGGAGAATATTGAGCCTTCATTCATGTTGAAGGTCTTTGCAACTTTAGGCCAGTGCCTGTGGATGATTGACCGTCCGTCCTTCGTCCTCTTCAGGAACACTTCAATGTTGAACCGTGGGTGTTGTAAGAAAACCTTCCTCGCCTCCTGACCATAGAGGTGGTTTGAGAGGTAATCATCAATGAACTGCTTTTGAAAGGCCTGCAAACAAGGATGTGCATAAATATCTTCTCTATATTGAAAATGGGGCAAAGGAATAAAAAAGGCAAGGTATAATAGTTAGTACCATCTTGTAGTGAACTGATGTCTTCTTCATTGTGCAGACAAAGATCTTGTTGTTTTTTGTCGCTAATTTCTTTATCCTAACAATCTTTCTTAGTTTCTTGATTGATATTCATGGACAACTCATTTCCCCATATGCAAAAAGGGTCGAACAGTGGGTCAAAACCTCTGATAGCAGGACCTACAGGTGGAAGACCAAATTGTTAAAAACCTAAATATTAGAATGGTTCTTGCAAGTGCACAATAATGTGCTATTAGACAACGGACCATGCATGTGCTAACCTCGATTGTAAACCTTAGTGCTTCCCATTGTTTCCCTGCAACACATATAAGGTAGTTAGTCATCAGATTAAGTAAGGGTTCGCATGCTATCAGTAAAAAATGTTGATGAAAAAGAAGCACATTGCAGATTCAACAGATTAATTCAAGCCACATGGAAAACCCATTTATCCAAACCAAGCATGATTAAGAATTAGGAAATATAGCACTTGTATATGTTTCTCATGTATTAAGTGCAGCCAAATTCAATTTATTCCTCACATGCACAACAATACAAAATTGTACCAACGACAATTGGACATCGCATTACAGAATTGAACCAAGCAGTTAACTAAACACCACAACAAATGAACCAAACATTAACCGATCACCACATTGCACAATATAACATACTCCTAATAGAAGAGCCAATTGTAGCAATTGTATTTGCTTCTCATGTATTTACTATAGCCAAATTCAATTTATTCCTCACATGGTATACAATAACAGGATGCACCCACAACTATTGAACATCGCATTGCAGAATTGAACCAAATAGTTAACTAAACACAACAACACAAATGAACCAAACGTTAACTGAGCACCACATTGCACAATGTATAACCAAACCAAGCATACTTGATAACTTGGAAATATAGCAATTGTATTCGTTTCTCATGTATTTTGTAAAGATAAATTTGATTTATTTCTCACATGGAAGACAATACAAAATTGCAGCCTGAAGAATTGAACATCACATTTGCAGAATTGAACCAAACAGTTAAGTGAAGATGACAACTAATTAACAAAACAGTTAATAACTGAGCACCACACTGCACGACATATATAACATATACACCAGAGCAACAGATTGCATGGTAAAATTAGATAGCACAATTCACTAGAATTTGTGAATGAAAGGCAGGAGCAGCACACGCAACGAGTAAATCGAGCATGCTTAATCGGCATAGCTAGAAAATGGTAAGGTGCTCCTCCAAGATCTGGGGGTCAGCACGAATGGCAGCCATCGCGACCTCATCTGCGCGTGCGGCCGCGATTTGCTTCTCCACTGCCAAATGCTCCTTGAGATCCTGGGTATACTGCGTGCACCATGGCTTAGAGTTGCGCTTATTTGGTGGAGGGGTCGGTGATTTGGGTGGAAGGTGTCGCGCTCGCACCAGCGGTCGGGGCATGTGGGATGTGGAAGGAGGAGGGGGATGGGGGTCGGGTGTGGACTACCTGCCTGGATAGACGAGGCCGAGCAGCGTGAAGGAGGGTCGCCGACGAGGAGGCGGCGCTGCAAGCAAGGAGTGAAGGTTTCAACTTGGAAAGGAAGGCGGAAACAGGGGAAATGTGACTTTTAGTAAGGGGGAGGGGCGGGAAGGTAGATATTTCCGCAGAAGCCGAAAATTTGGAATCACTTCAGCGAAAAAACTAGCGCGCAAAGTGTCATCAAACACGGTCCCTTATTCAGAACGGTGTATGATATGTGAACATCAAAATGATTCAGATAGCTTAACCCGTGTGTGATGAGTTTGAATGTGAAAAAATTTGGTTTGAATTTCCATGGTTACAGTGGTCATCCATGTCATTGCATAATTTGGGTACACAAAGGAGACTACAGCACACCCACACTTCTTAATCGAGCAAGTTCAGCAATTAAATAGAGCTAGATAACCTAAGCATTACTCTAACAAATTAAAGACCGATGCTCTTAATTAAACAAAACAAAGAGTACTACTACGGCTGGTGCTCGTCGATCTTCGCCGCCGCCTCCATGTCTAGCTCGCGCCCGACGGTCTCCTGGGAAGGGGCTCCATGGCATCAACCGCACCATACTCGGCAAGCATCTCGCCATCCATGTCCGCCATCTCTTTGGAAAAGGCCGCCACGAGATGGGCGTGGACGGACGCGATCTGGGCTTGGACCGGCTCCGTCGTCACAAGGTATGCGGCGGAGGAACGGCCGTCTGCTCGAACGCTCTCGACGATTGCCAGCTCTTTGGCCGTGGGTTGCCGACCATTGTCGGAGAACCTTCGTTCGATTTGTACGGTAACCGCTAGGAGCTAGGCGTGGGCGGCCTCCATCAGGGCTAAGGTTGCCGCTGTGGAACGGACAACTGTTGTGATGCTCTCGCTAGTTGTTATCCCCAAGCCAGATGTTGCTGCCGCTACCTGAGAAGCAACAACGGCCGTTTGGACTGCCATGGCCGCCGGGTCACAGATTGCGGCCACACTCATGCACCTTGTTGGCACACGCATGGTGGCTGCAGCCACGCTCTCGACGGAGTGGGCCACCGAAGTTGCCCTCACGACGCGGGTCCACGTGCCCATCTTTCACCGGCGACGATTGAACAGTGAAATGATATTTGGGGAGCGAGCTAGTGTGCTTGAGACACCGGTTGTGGACTGTAGCCGACACACCTTCTCACGTAAGCCATAGGCGTACTATACACTGACGGTGCTCCAGGATATTTTGTGTTGCATCTCACACGGTTGGTGATAATAAACTGTGTGCGATCTACTTGATTTTTCATCTTGATTTGAATTACATAATGGGGTCACAGCGGCAATGGACGGTGTTTGAATGGCTAGACCTTTTATCTAGAGTGAACATGCAACTATATGTGTGTCGTAATAGAATTGGAATTATTCAGGGTTCGTTTGAACATTGTATATATTAAATTGGTTTTCTAGCCATTTCAGGTGCACAATTCAAAATTAAACTACATGCACATGCTCCGGTGCACCAACATGGGTTGTAAAATCATATATGTGTCCATGGGTTTATGCTTATCTCCCATGCAAGAAATGGCGATGAAATTTGAACACCACGGCACCGTGGCTTTCCGGCAAACGTCGACGTACTTGCTTTTGTAATTCTAGTAAATCCAAAATTCGTCCGAAATTCATGAAACTTGGCATGCTATCATGGAGCGGCATCAACATGCCGTGGTAAAATTTTTGTCCCATTTGGGGCAGGTTTGGGTATAAGCTTCTCATAAACCAGAGCTTCTCACAATAGGTGTGAGGGTTTTGGTAGGGAACGTTTCACCTTTCTAGACGAAATGATATTCGTTGCCTCTTCTCGATTTCAAATTTTTTCCTAGTGTCAACATAGAACAACAGGAGTGTTGTGTCAATTTTTTGGATTTTTCGAGGTTCGCTTGGACATTTTTATACATTAACTAAGTTTTTTATGCATTCATGTGCATAATTCAAATTTGAACTATAGGCACATGCTGTAATGCATATAAATTAGTTGAAAATTCAAATCTGTGTCCTTGGTTGCCTGCTTAGGTCCTGTCGTGGAATTGTCACGTCAGATGTCCTAGCGGAAGGACTTAGTCGTGAGGCCAACGCATCTATGTGGTGGCTTGAGAGGGGTTGAGCAGAATCGAGAAACACAACACAAGACGAGGATTTAGACAGCTTCGTGCCTCGGGAAACATCATTCGGTAACAACCCTACATGCTGTTTGAGGCTAGATCTCATTATCATCACGAGGGAGTCGCCGTAAACCGGCTCTCCTCTAATTGTGTCTAGCCCTAGAGATTGTTGTTTGCTTGTCCCTCTTTGGGGAGCCCTGCCCCTCCTTATATAAGTTAAAGGGGCGGGTTACATGTAGAGTCCATCTCGGACTAAGACTTAAACTATTTTGACTTCCCTTCCTGGGCTTCTTAACGTCTGCCGGTTTAACATTGTCTGCCGGTTTAACATTGTCTGCCGGGTTATGATTGACTTAACACCTGCCGGTGCTACCATCTGTCTTAACTCTGCCGGTTTAACACTCACCGGTTTACCGTCTTTCTTAGTCATCTGTCTTAACTGTCTGCCGGTTTACCACCAGCCGGTTTACCGTCTGTCTTAGCCATCTGTCTTGACTCTCTGTCTTAACTCTCCGCCGGTTTACCAAGTCCCAGCCGGTTTACAACTCCAGCCGGGTCATACCGCGGGGTATATCCCCGACATTAGCCCCCAGTTTAATTTGGATTTATCCATGTTAAACTGATCCTGCGCATCTTTAAATCCTTGTTATTTCCTTCTAGAAAATCCGGGTCAATAGGCCAGCTTCATAATCAATTTGCTGACATTGGTTTGTCACAGAGAAATATTGTGAAGAATAACTTCTTTGACTCAACTCCCAATGACTTAACAAAAATATTGGTCCTTGAAATCCTCATCTGGTCTTCAGCCGGTTTAAGAATGTAAAACTTGCCGGTTTATCATTGCCAAGATCACCGGTTTATAAATATTGATAGCACCGGGTCATACTTGTAGTTAATATCCAGCTTGAAAATATACCTCTTATATGCCTATCACTTGTAGCCCCCATGTCTTAAGAAGGTAGCATAGCAACATCTTAAGACTTGCTTCAATATAAATATCACAATCTTGAAGAAATCCAGGTTGTTCATCTCAATCACTAGTCAGAATTGAGTATTCCACATATGTAGCCCCCAAGTGCTGGGTTGTCATGCTTGCAGCAACCTGGGACTTGTAATTGCTTGATGCTCATAAAAACTTCAACCAGTGTAGCCCCCAAGGGCCGGGTAATTATGCAATAATGAGCAGGGACTTTGTAAATATAATCTTGTAAACTTTGAACAGCAACGTGTAGCCCCCAAGGGCCGGCTCAGTAAGATAATATTGAGCTGGGACTTTGATATATTCTTCAATGAAAATAACATCATATGATGTAACCCCCATCATGGGGCTTGAATTCACGTCCACAAGGTTAAGAGCCTTGTGCTTTACCAACTGAGCAGTGGACCCTTCAATGTAATGGATAAAAAGCTTTGTACCTTAAATTGTTGACAGAGGCAATTGGTAGCCCCCAAGGGCCGGCTCATTACAATGTGATGAGTCGGGTCTTCAATAAGGTGAGCAAAAAATGACTTTGCATTAGCCCCCAAGTGTCATGGTGCATGCTTGCAGCGACATGAGACTTGTGTATTTGATGTAATTTCAACTGAAATAATGTAGCCCCCAAGTGCCGGGTCGTAAGCCTGCAACAACTCGGGACTATTCCTTCAATTGTAGAATAAATCATATCTATTGATAATATGATAGCCATTGCGCTAAAGCGACTTTGAAAACCTTAGTCATAATACTGGTTATTGATAACCATAATAAAAATCCAGCCATGCTGGCTATTTGAATAATATACCCAATGATTTATAAGCGCATAATTCCAATGGCGCAATCCAAATATATACTGGCGACTTATAGTCCAAAGCCAGGCCGGGTCAATAAACACCGGTGATTTGTAATTATGCTTTATTCAACCTGTTTCTGCATACAACAAGTTTAAAGTGTCCTGGCGGTTTACCGCCGGACGGGTCATAATGCCCAACATATAACCCGGGTTTATAACCAAGGCCGCACTTAAGAACAATCAAATATGAAATAGATCATACCTGTGACATTGAATCACATCGTTGGTTTACCAACTTTTTTTAGTAAGGGTGATAACCCAAATCTTGAGTATGATAACTCCCGTCATATTTTGCCGGTTTGTAATAAAACCGTGTCGGGTTGTAATAAACACCGGATAATCATCCTGGCAACTTATAGTCAACGCCAGACCGGGCTAAGAAAACTCTGGTTTATAGTTGAGTTTGTACTAACAACTGATAGTTGAAAGCTTGTGCCGGGTTAAGAAACACCGGACTGATGAAATGACTTATAGTCTGGCCTGGTCAATGGATGCCGGTTTACCTTAAAACCTTATCAAAGGAGAAGAAACTTTGACAAAAAGCAAATGAAAAAACTTGTAGTCGAGGCTTTTCAAGGGCTGCCAGGCCCAAACTCGAGGCTTTTCGTGGGCTGCCAGGCCGCTGAGTTAAACCATTTGACAAATCTTTTTAAGATGGGCCTCCAACTAACGAATCATCGTTTTAACTTTGACAAGTTCAGGGTCTGTATAAGAGTAACTTGTCAAACGTTCGGCGGGTCATGCCAGGATTACCTGGATAGGAGTGGCTTACTTGATGAAGGCAGGTTAACCCAGGGTTTTAGGTGAATACACCAGGCTTCCAAGCCGTGGGTTGATACCCAATTATAAGGGTCCTTTCAAACTCTTTATTACTTTACACAAAGAGCCCCCAAGTAACTTTGTGAGCTGTGCTCAATGGGTGCCTATGTTTGAGTTGTGCGTAGCAACAAGACTCTCTTTGGCCCCTTGGGTGTGAAGCTCCCAAGCTTTGTTGTGGTGTGATAGCCGGATTAATGGATAGGACTCCGCTTTGCAAGCAGAAGCCCCCATGTGATATATTTCTGAGCTGTGCTCGCCGGGTGCCTATGTTTGAGTTGTGGTGTGCAACAAACTCTCTTTGGCCCCTGATAATAATATTGTCTTGATAGCCGCATAAAGAGGGTAGTAACGCCATGTTCTCTTTGGTGAATACACCTATGTTTGAACAGGAAGCCCCCAAGTAATCATATGAAGATGAGCCCATAAGGCAGGACACCCATGTTTGAACCGCGCATCATGGCAGCAAATTCTCTTTCGCAACCTTTAATTTTTCTGAGAACTCGAATCTTGTGAGAGATTGATTCTTTTTGAACCGGAACTTTAAAACAGTTTTGAAAACTTTCAAAACTTTGTGGGAGACAGATTGTCCTTGAGTCGGGCGTTTGAACCGGATTTGAAAGTTTAAAAGCTTTGTAAGAGACAAATTTACCTTGAGCCGGATGTTTGAACCGGATTTGAGAGTTTCCAAGCTTTGCGGGAGAGAGATGTCTCTTGAATCGGATTTTAAACCGGAATCTTTATTTTGAACCGACAATTTTCTGACGGTCTTTAAATTTTCATCAATAGGGCAATGTCCTCCGGAAGCGGGTTATCATTCCCTCCAATGATCCGGAGTTCCCGATTCATGTCATTGTAGCCTCCGAGTCTTATGACTACTCGAAGAGTTGGCTTGAGACTCTCCATATTTGACCGTGATATAAACCGGTATGAGTCCTTCAACAGTGTAATGATATAATAACCCCATCCTGCATTGGAGAACTTACAAGCCAGAATAATTGCTCTTTTAAAGTAAACAATATAAAATATATGTTGAATGGATTTCACCTGATATGTTAGGCCGGTAGTTATCCACCGCCGAGTTGATGATTACCACGGTGAGCTGAAATCAATCGTAGTTGAGCCGGCCGCGGTGGCAGACGGAGGAGTCGTCCATGGCGTTGTAAGCCAGCATGGACGGGCGAGTCAATCGCAGACGCGTTAAGCCGGCGCGGACGGAAGAGTCGGACGCGGGCGTTGTAAGCCATTACGGACGGGAGAGTCGACCGCGGGCGTTGTAAGCCGGCGCGGACGGGCGTCGGTGCAGAAAGACGCTAGCAGCATGCTCTCCGTACCCATGGCACAATAATTATTCTTATAATGTATAATTTTCTTGATTCGTCCCGATAGGAGATATTCATGCACACCATCCGTGGGTCACCTCCAGCAATTTCAATGGCAATTTAGCATCTCTTCCAAGGCGGTGATAGAGGCGGCGACGACTCACAACGATTGCGCGGCGGTTTAGAATAAGGTCGACCTGCGGTGACTCAGTACAAGGTCGCGACATCGGAGACCGGCGGAGACTGGCGGAGGCGGCGTTTTGAAACGTGACCACATCGGAGCCGGAGCCGGGCGGCTCGGAATAAACCCATTGTTCAAAGCATCCAAAAGACTGACGCATGTCGTCACATTGACTCTACATCCCTTAGACGAGTTTCTTCAAATATTTGGTATGTCGCCATTGCTCTGTTTGCATTGCACATACCCTTTATGAGAGCATTGAAACGTGCAAAGTCAGGCATTCCTTTTTCCTGCATTTCTTGTCAGAACACAAAAGCCTTGCTGTACTTCTGCACCCATCAATTGCCGTTTACAAAAATGCTGTATGTAGAGCTATTTGATGGACATTTCATTTCCTTCATTAACCTTCTTTAGCATCTCAATAGGCTTCATCTATCCAGCCGTCCATTGTGGCCTACACCCAATACTTGCCCTCCGGAGCTATAGTCAGAAGCACGCACCACCACACCCAGCGTGGGCAGGTTCAGACATTGGCGGCTAGGGCGCGGGTCCCTTGGAGGTGTACTGGCCGTAGGCGGCCGATAGCAGCGGCAAGCCGGCGCGCGCGGACGGGTTAGCAGTAGAAGCGCAACGAACACATTTGGTCAGTCGCAGGGGCAGGGCGACCGTGCGCTCACGCGGCCAGAGTCGAGGGGCGCGGCCGGGCGACACGCGTGCGCTGGGTCGAAGCAGGCACGGCTGTGCAGGCGCCCAGATGCTCGCGGGAGCGCGACACAGGAGAGGGGCTACGGCAGTCGGGAGCAGGTGCCGCAACGCGGACTCGCCGGCGAGAGAGCACTGGGTGCGAGCTTAGGGGCAATGGCACAGGGCCATGTCGGCTTGGAGGCTGTCTCGTGGCAGAGAGGCGGCTCTGTACAGGGCGGTGCAAGGCGGTTTCAGGGCCAGTCCAGCCCGCACGAAGCGAAGCGACATTTTGGCGTGGAGGCGGTCGACAGCGTGCAGTCGACTCGGCGTGCGGCAGCTGAGGCGGCCGACAGCAAGACCAGGCGGGGGCACCGCAACGTGATGAAGCCAGCGGGCGGCTCAGCGTAAGAGCGATGCGAGGCCATGGCGGCTCAACAGCAGCAGTCGAGGAGGCCGTGGGCAAACCAGCTCTGCGGCAGAAGCTGCGGCAAGGGGAGCCACGACGGGGACCGACGGCTCAGGACGTGCACGAGGGGCGCCGGCGGCCCGAGGTACGACGATAGTAGGCCACTCGATGCGGGGTGGAGACGGCGGCATGGCGCAGGAAGATCTTCGACCCGGCGCAGCTACAGGAGAAAACATAGCTGCACGGGACCAACAGCAGCAGTAGGCGTAGGCAAGGCAAGCCGGGTCGCGTGCGGCGACTCACCGCAGAGATGAGAGAGCAGCAGAGGCGGGAAAACGCCGTGCATCACAGGCGCATGGAGGCGGCACGCAGAGGTGTGAACACCGCCGGAGGCCGGCCGCGGGACAAGGCCGTAGCTCAGGTAGCGGCAAGGTGGTTCCTTGCTGACACAGAGGAGGCCGGACCGCTCGAAGCAGACGGCTCAAGACAGCGGATTGAAGCAGCGGTAACTGCGGCGGCTCGGACAAGAGGCGTGGCGGCGCGGTCCAAAGCGAGGCTAAGGCGGGGCCGGCTTGAGATGCGGCGGCGCAGGCGGTCGGCCGTGGAGGCGCGGGCTGCGATGGCGGCTCAGAGCGAGGCCGAGCCGTCGTCGCTCGAAACGGCGCGAGGCGAGCCATGGCGCAGAGGCACGGCGATTCCAACGAGGCCCGAGTCCGTGCCCACGTCCTCCTCTGGGTCGTTGGTTTTTTTTGATGAATCCAAGTCCGTGTAGCAAATGGATAGTGCAAATTGACTTGCACGACTCGGTCTTTACGCCAGGGAATAGTACTCCATCTAGTCTGATTGGACAATTTTGCCTTTACATAGAAAAATATCGACGCAAAACGCCTCGGTGTTGCCTGTTGCCATGATTTATTTTGGGAGTAAATTGCACTGGGTCAGTAACTTGATGCAGCGTCTGGATCTTAACACCATAGAGGAAAGTAGATCTCCAAATTTGATTTGGATACGGACGACGGAGCTGTCAAAACCAGTCGGTCTCGGCGACTTGTCTCTCGTATCGATTGATTTCGGATGCGAGATGTCGACTTGCGGCGGCAGTGAAAATTAACCCGGCCTCAACGGATCATCTGTCTCTTGATCTCGAAATCTTGTATAGTAACCTCTAAATTTAATTATGACTTTTATCGCCAAACCGTCTTTTCTTCATCTGGTCAATCGTGAGCTTTTCAAAATCCTAGAAAGGATTCCTTCAAGAACTCAACATCACCGTGCGCTGGCCCCACGGTGGGCGCCAACTGTCGTGGAATTGTCACGTCAGATGTCCTAGCGGAAGGACTTAGTCGTGAGGCCAACGCAACTATGTGGTGGCTTGAGAAGGGTTAAGCGGAATCGAGAAACACAACACAAGACGAGGATTTAGACAGCTTCGGGCCCTGGGAAACATCATCCGGTAACAACCCTACATGCTGTTTGAGACTAGATCTCATTATCATCACGAGGGAGTCGCCGTAAACCGGCTCTCCTTTAATTGTGTCTAGCCCTAGAGATTGTTGTTTGCTTGTTCCTCTTTGAGGAGCCCTGCCCCTCCTTATATAAGTTAAAGGGGCGGGTTACATGTAGAGTCCATCTCGGACTAAGACTTAAACTATTTTGACTTCCCTTTCTGGGCTTCTTAACGTCTGCCGGTTTAACATTGTCCGCCGGGTTATGATTGACTTAACACCTGCCGGTGCTATCATCTGTCTTAACTCTGCCGGTTTAACACTCACCGGTTTACCGTCTTTCTTAGCCATCTGTCTTAATTGTCTGCCGGTTTACCACCAGCCGGTTTACCGTCTGTCTTGACTCTCTGTCTTAACTCTCCGCCGGTTTACCAAGTCCCAGCCGGTTTACAACTCCGGCCGGGTCATACCGCGGGGTATATTCCCGACAGGTCCCATGCAAGAAATGGGAATGAATGTCAAACACCCTACCACCGTCACTCGGCTGCAAACATTGAGATATCTAGTTTTTAAATTCAAGTAAATTCAAAACTCATATGAAATTCATGAAACTTGGCATGCTATCATAGAGCGGCATCAACATGCCATGATAAATTTTTTGTCTCATTTGGGGCAGGTTTGGGTATATGCTTCTCACAAACTAGAGCTTCTCACAACAAACATGCTGGTTTCGGCAGGGAACGTCCCACCTTTGGGGACGAAACGATATCCATTGCCTTTTATTGCTTCCAAAAGTTTTCTCGTGTCAACATAGAACAACAGGAGTGTTGTGTCAATTTTTGTGATTTTTTGGGATTCGATTGGACATTTTTATGCATTAACTGAGTTTTCAATGCATTTATGTGCATAATTCAATTTTGAACTACATGCACATGCTACAGTGCATATAAATTGGTTGAAAAATCAAATTTGTTTCCTTGGGTGCATGCTTAGGTCCCATGCAAGAAATGAGAATGAATTTCAAACACCACGGCACCGTTGATTGCCGGCAAAACATTGAGATGCTTGATTTTTAAATTCTAGTAAATCCAAAACTCGTCTGAAAATCATGAAACTTGGCATGCTATCACGGAGCGGCATCAACGTGCCGTGGTAAAATTTTTGTCCCATTTGGGGCATGTTTGGGTATATACTTCTCACAAACCAAAGTTTCTCACAACAAGCATGATGGTTTCGGTAGGGAACGTCCCACCTTTGGGGACGAAACGATATCCATTGCCTCTTATTGCTTTCAATTTTTTTCTCGTGTCAACATAAAACAACAGGAGTGTTGTGTCAATTTGCATTAACTGAGTTTTCAATGCATTTATGTGCATAATTCAAATTTGAACTACATGAACATGCTCCAGTGCATATAAATTGGTTGAAAAATCAAATCTGCGTCCTTGGGTGCATGCTTAGGTCCCATGCAAGAAATGTGAATGAATTTCAAACACCAGGGCACCGTTGATTGGAGGCAAAACGTTGAGATACTTTATTTTTAAATTCTAGTAAATCCAAAACTCGTCTGAAATTCATGAAACTTGGCATGCTATCATGGAGCGGCATCAACACGCCGTGGTAAATTTTTTGTCCCATTTGGGGCATGTTTGGGTATATGCTTCTCACAACAACCATGATGGTTTCGATAGGGAGCGTCCCACCTTTGGGCACGAAACGATATCCATTGCCTCTTATTGCTTTCAAATTTTTTCTTGTGTCAACATAGAACAACGGGAGTGGTGTGTCAATTTGCATTAATTGAGTTTTCAATGCATTTATGTGCATAATTCAAATTTGAACTACATGCACATGCTCCAGTGCATATAAATTGGTTGAAAAAAATCAAATTTGTATCCTTGGGTGCATGCTTAGGTCCCATGCAAGAAATGTGAATAAATTTCAAACACCAGGGCACCGTTGATTGCAGGCAAAACATTGAGATACTTTATTTTTAAATTCTAGTAAATCCAAAACTCGTCTGAAATTCATGAAACTTGGCATGCTATCATGGAGCGGCATCAACATGCCGTGGTAAATTTTTTGTCCCATTTAGGCAGGTTTGGGTATATGCTTCTCATAAACCAGAGCTTCTCACAACAATCATGATGGTTTCGGTAGGGAACGTCCCACCTTTGGGGACGAAACAATATCCATTGCCTCTTATTGCTTCCAGTTTTTTTCTCGTGTCAACATAGAACAACATGAGTGTTGTGTCAATTTTTGTGATATTTCGGGGTTCGTTTGGACATTTTATGCATTAACTGAGTTTTTAATGCATTTATGTGCATGATTCAAATTTGAACTACATGCACATGCTCCAGTGCATATAAATTGGTTGAAAAATCAAATCTGTGTCCTTGGGTGCATGCTTAGGTCCCATGCAAGAAATGAGAATGAATTTCAAACACCAGGGCACTGTTGATTGCCGACAAAACATTGAGATGCATGATTTTTAAATTCTAGTAAATTCAAAACTTGTCTGAAATTCATGAAACTTGGCATGCTATCATGGAGCGGCATCAACATGTCGTGGTAAAAATTTTGTCCCATTTGTGGCAGGTTTGGGTATATGCTTCTCACAAATCAGAGCTTCTCACAACAAGCATGATGGTTTCGGTAGGGAACGTCCCACCTTTGGGGACGAAACGATATCCATTGCCTCATATTGCTTTCAATTTTTTTCTCATGTCAACATAGAACAACATGAGTGTTGTGTTAATTTTTGTGATTTTTCGGGGTTCGTTTGGACATTTTTATGCATTAACCAAGTTTTCAATGCATTTATGTGCATAATTCAAATTTGAACTGCATGCACATGTCCCAGTGCATAGAAATTGGTTGAAAAATCAAATTTGTGTCCTTGGGTGCATGCTTAGGTCCCATGCAAGAAATGAGAATGAATTTCAAACACCAGCGCACCATTGATTGCTAGCAAAATGTTGAGATACTTTATTTTTAAATTCTAGTAAATCCAAAACTCGTCTGAAATTCATGAAACTTGGCATTCTATCATGGAATGGCACCCGACATGCTGTGGTATTTTTCGTGTCCATTTTGAGAGAAGGCGCACTCGAACAATGACATCCAACAAAGGCATTTTGAAAAAATAGCTGGCACTTTAATATCTCAAACGTTTGTATAATTCAAACCGTGTGCGTTCTGTTAACCATTCACGTGATGCCACATGTCTTAGTTTTAATGGTTGTAGGAGGTGCCTGCGGACAGCTGCTTGTCCTTGACTGAATGGGAGGCATGCGAGCGTAGTCGGGTGCACAGGCTGACCGAGAGGCGTGCAAGCTATCCTCGAATGCGCAGCTCACCGAGAAGCGTGCGAGTTGTACGATGCGCAGGCTCACTAGGAAGCGAGCCCTTTGACTTCCATGACCGTCCTTCTTCCTCTCCGTGCGCGCGCCCCCGTCAGCGGCATGGGACGCCGCCGTCGAACGCTACCTCTTAGTGCCGCCAGCTGTCACCCTCCCGCGCCCCGCCCATCGACCCCGGGACGACATGATGCAAAGTGAGAGCAGGATTTGTG
The DNA here is from genome assembly GCF_003073215.2 of Triticum urartu. Taxonomy (NCBI): domain Eukaryota; kingdom Viridiplantae; phylum Streptophyta; class Magnoliopsida; order Poales; family Poaceae; genus Triticum; species Triticum urartu. Next base: position 384,082,357 of record NC_053026.1, on the reverse strand, counting down.
CATCTCTTCAACGCAAACAATTTTTTTGGATGACCCGTGTGCAACCACTTACAAACAATTTGGTGTGATTTGCATCTGTCAAATTGGGTATGTTACCATTTGTCAAACTGGAAAGATTGACATTTGTTGATCTAGTAACATTGCCATTTGTCAACCTTGTAACACTGCGATTTGTCAAAATATGAAGCTAAAAATCACTAGTAGTATCTAATTTTTGAAACTAAAATTCAGTAATTAAGCATATATTTCATTCATAGATTAAGCAGTCGTTCTTAATTTATACAAACAGTTCAACTCGACAGCTGAACCGACCAAACTTTTTCCCAATTGTTGCCAACAACGTACTGAAATAACTAGTTCAACTATATATGCTAGCTAATTTTAAGTACGTTGTACAGTTCCACCACATCTATAGTCAGATAAACTGAACAAAGAGCCCCTACGAGAACGGGCTCACCAACGATTCATTGGCGCTATCGTTTGGTCAAAAGAACGCCCCCGTGCGCTGAGCAAGCTTGCGTTGTAAGCCGTCTACGACAGCGGGGTGACAAGACGTGCGAGAGGAGGACGAAAGGCCACGTACACATACGGTTAATAAAAAAACGTTTGCGATTTAATTACCTACTATACCCCCATCCTGGTTTATAAGTATGATTTAACTAATAAAATATGAATGCATGTCGCCAAAGATTACATAGTTAGATTTGTATTTGAACATATTTTCAATTATATAATTTTTATAACATGCATTAACATTTTGTTGGTTAAATTTGAGGGCAAAGTATGGCACAGAATATAAAGGGGACTATAGACTAGACGAAGGTGGTAGCACAAGGCCGCTCTCTACACAGCGACACAACTGTCGGCCGGCTTGTAGGCGACCATTTCCTGCGTGTTCAACTGCTCCATGCGTGTGGTTGCTTGCGGTTCAGGCGGCCGCGGCGCACTCTGCTCGCGTCCCGCCGTGCTCGCTCTGCTCTCGTGTCCCTCCGGGTGCTCTGCCCTTGTCGCTCCACGCGCGCTGCCAGTGTTTGGGGCCGGCGCACGATCACGCACGTTCTTGTGCATGCGGTTGCGCCGGGCGCAGCGCGGCGATGCAGTTACCCGCTGCAAAAACTGCCATGTGGACGCGCCAAGAATCCATGCTGCCTGGCCCCCTTTTATTCCTGCGGCCATTTACCTTCACCTCTCGTCTCACACGACACAAATAAGCACACCCACGAGGACACATACAGAGAGGACATCCAACGGTTCCAATGGCGCTCCCCGTGGCTCCAATGGCGCTCCTAGCGGCCGATGACGACAACGGCGGGCAGTTCACCACGCAACACGTCGTGGACACCCACGTGAGGGGGAAGGCTCTCTCGATTGTGTACACAAACGATCCAGTCTCGGTGGAGAGCTCCATCCAAACTATGGAGCAATTCCTTGCCGAGGACAAGTACCAAGTGGTCGGCTTCGACCTCGAGTACACCATGGGTCGTGCCAGGCATGATCAGAAGGTTGCCGTCGCCCAGTTGTGCGTGCGACATGACATCCTCGTCTACCACTACCACCAGGACACAACGCCTTGCGAGCGTTTCTCCAGGTTTATCAACAACTCCCACTACAGTTTCACTGCGGTGGACACCACCAACGATCTAAAAGTGCTCAAGGTTTCGGGCTTGAAATGCCCGAAGCTTGTCAACATCCAGCACCACTACAAGGTATGGGGCAGCGAAAAAAACAAACTGAACTACCTGGTTGACCTCGCCTCGGCCATCATCGACCCCTACTACACGAAGATGAAGAATGAGAGCAATAAGGACGGGAACGCCTGGCACAGTGTGTGGCATGAGAGACTGGATGAATAACATGTCAAGTGCGCGGCCATGTACGCGTACACAAGCTACGAGATGTACAGGCGGATCGTTGACATGAGGAACTGTCTTCTTCCTAACCCAGATGAGGGATCGAGCCACATAGCAGTGGCGGGAGCGTCACAAGAAGTAGATGACCAGACGATCATTTCTCCTACTTTAGAATGCATGCAATTGTTTATTGAGGTGTGTGCGAATGGTCTGTATATTCACTTATGTAATTGGATGTTTATTTCAGTTATACACACACACATGTTATTCTACTGTAGACAGAGCAAATCACACGGCTTATTAGCAACAAACGCTTGTGTTATTATTGGTCTTCGCACACATTTCTGATTACAGATCTATTTGCCGCATATCACACACATCTTGTTTAGTTGAACTGTTTCCATTGTGTTGCCTAATCACACACAGTTCATCCTAGTGAACCGTATGCTATATATTGCACATGCCTTCATCTGGCTGCCCATTTCGTTTGTTCCTCCTCATCCCAAACAGTTAATTGAACTGAACCATATGCCCTACATCGCACACGCAACTAAAATCGAAACCGTGTTTGATGCATCTATCATCGCAAACATTTTGCACCTTTTTGATGGGTTTTACACCACCATTTGCGATTATGGCATCGCACACAGTGTCGTCGAAGGGTCTCTAATCGTAGTGTCGTGTTTGGACCATCTGTTGGAAATATGCCCTAGAGGCAATAATAAATTGGTTATTATTATATTTCCTTGTTCATGATAATCGTTTATTATCCATACTAGAATTGTATTGATAGGAAACTCAAATACATGTGTGGATACATAGACAACACCATGTCCCTAGTAAGCCTCTAGTTGACTAGCTCGTTGATCAATAGATGGTTACGGTTTCCTGACCATGGAGATTGGATGTCGTTGATAACGGGTTCACATCATTAGGAGAATGATGTGATGGACAAGACCCAATCCTAAGCCTAGCACAAGATCATGTAGTTCGTATGCTAAAGCTTTTCTAATGTCAAGTATCATTTCCTTAGACCATGAGATTGTGCAACTCCCGGATACCGTAGGAGTGCTTTGGGTGTGCCAAACGTCACAACGTAACTGGGTGGCTATAAAGGTACACTACAGGTATCTCCAAAAGTGTCTGTTGGGTTGGCACGAATCGAGACTGGGATTTGTCACTCCGTGTAAACGGAGAGGTATCTCTGGGCCCACTCGGTAGGCACATCATCGTAATGTGCACAATGTGATCAAGGAGTTGATCTCGGGGTGATGTGTTACAGAACGAGTAAAGAGACTTGCCGGTAACGAGATTGAACAAGGTATCGGGATACCGACGATCGAATCTCGGGTAAGTATCGTACCGATAGACAAAGGGAATTGTATACGGGATTGATTGAGTCCTTGACATCATGGTTCATCCGATGAGATCATCGTGGAGCATGTGGGAGCCAACATGGGTATCCAGATCCCGCTGTTGGTTATTGAGCGGAGAACGTCTCGGTCATGTGCATGGTTCCCGAACCCGTAGGGTCTACACACTTAAGGTTCGATGACGCTAGGGTTATAAAGGAAGTTTGTATGTGGTTACCGAATGTTGTTCGGAGTCCCGGATGAGATCCCGGACGTCACGAGGAGTTCCGGAATGGTCCGGAGGTAAAGATTTATATATGGGAAGTCCTGTTTTGGTCACCGGAAAAGTTTCGGGTTTTATCGGTAACGTACCGGGACCCACCGGGAGGGTCCTGGGGGTCCACCAAGTGGGGCCACAAGCCCCGGAGGGCTACATGGGCCAAGTGTGGGAGGGGACCAGCCCCAGGTGGGCTGGTGCGCCCCCCCACAAGGGCCCAAGGCGCCTAAGGGGAGGAGGGGGGCAAACCCTAAGGGCAGATGGGCCTTAGGGCCCATGCATGGTGCGCCTCCCTCTCCCCCTCCACCTGGCCGCCACCCAGATGGGATCTGGGGGCTGCCGCCACCCCTAGGGAGGGAACCCTAGGTGGGGCGCAGCCCCTCCCCTTCCCCTATATATACTTGAGGTTTGGGCTGCCCAAGACACACGAGTTTCTGACCTCTGCCTGGCGCAGCCCTATCTCTCTTTCTCCTCATATCTCGCGGTGCTTGGCGAAGCCCTGCTGGATCACCACGCTCCTCCACCACCACCACGCCGTTGTGCTGCTGCTGGATGGAGTCTTCCTCAACCTCTCCCTCTCTCCTTGCTGGATCAAGGCATGGGAGACGTCGTTGGGCTGTACGTGTGTTGAACGCGGAGGTGCCGTCCGTTCGGCACTAGGATCTCCGGTGATTTGGATCACGACGAGTACGACTCCTTCAACCCCATTCTCTTGAACGCTTCCGCTTAGCGATTTACAAGGGTATGTAGATGCACTCTCCTTCCCTTCGTTGCTGGTTTCTCCATAGATAGATCTTGGTGAGACGCAGGAAAATTTTGAATTTCTGCTACATTCCCCTACAGTGGCATCATGAGCCAGGTCTATGCGTAGTTTCTATGCACGAGTAGAACACAAAGTAGTTGTGGGCGTTGATTTTGTTCAATATGCTTACCGTTACTAGTCCAATCTTGATTCGCCGGCATTGTGGGATGAAGCGGCCCGGACCGACCTTACACGTACTCTTACGTGAGACTGGTTCCACCGACTGACATGCACTAGTTGCATAAGGTGGCTAGCGGGTGTCTGTCTCTCCCACTTTAGTCGGATCAGATTCGATGAAAAGGGTCCTTATGAAGGGTAAATAGCAATTGGCATATCACGTTGTGGTTTTTGTGTAGGTAAGAAACGTTCTTGCTAGAAACCCATAGCAGCCACGTAAAACATGCAAACAACAATTAGAGGACGTCTAACTTGTTTTTGCAGGGTATGCTATGTGATGTGATATGGCCAAAGGATGTGATGAATGATATATGTGATGTATGAGATGATCATGTTCTTGTAATAGGAATCACGACTTGCATGTCGATGAGTATGACAGCCGGCAGGAGCCATAGGAGTTGTCTTAATTTATTTTATGACCTGCGTGTCAACATAAACGTCATGTAATTACTTTACTTTATTGCTAACCGTTAGCTATAGTAGTAGAAGTAATAGTTGGCGAGACAACTTCATGAAGACACGATGATGGAGATCATGATGATGGAGATCATGGTGTCATGCCGGTGACGATGATGATCAAGGAGCCCCGAAGATGGAGATCAAAAGGAGCAATATGATATTGGCCATATCATGTCACTATTTGATTGCATGTGATGTTTATCATGTTTATACATCTTATTTGCTTAGAACGACGGTAGTAAATAAGATGATCCCTCATTAAAATTTCAAGAAAGTGTTCCCCCTAACTGTGCACCATTGCGAAAGTTCGTCATTTCAAAGCACCACGTGATGATCGAGTGTGATAGATTCTTACGTTCGGATACAACGGGTGTTGACGAGCCTAGCATGTACAGACATGGCCTCGGAACACATGCAAAACACTTAGGTTGACTTGACGAGCCTAGCATGTACAGACATGGACTTAGAACACAAGAGACCGAAAGGTCGAGCATGACTCGTATGGTAGATACGATCAACATGAAGATGTTCACAGATGTTGACTAGTCCGCCTCACGTGATGATCGGACACGGCCTAGTTGACTCAGATCATGTAATCACTTAGATGACTAGAGGGATGTCTATCTGAGTGGGAGTTCATAAGATGAACTTAATTATCCTGAACATAGTCAAAAGGTCTTCGCAAATTATGTCGTGGCTCGCGCTTCAGTTCTACTGTTTAGATATGTTCCTAGAGAAAATTTAGTTGAAAGTTGATAGTAGCAATTATGCGGACTAGGTCTGTAAACTGAGGATTGTCCTCATTGCTTCATAGAAGGCTTATGTCCTTAATGCACCGCTCAGTGTGCTGAACCTCGAACGTCGTCTGTGGATGTTGCGAACATTTGACATACACATTTTGATAACTACGTGATAGTTCAGTTAAACGGTTTAGAATTGAGGCACCGAAGACGTTTTGAAACGTCGCGAAACATATGAGATGTTTTGATGGCTGAAATTGGGAATTCAGGCTCGTGCCCACGTCAAGAGGTATAAGACCTCCGACGATTTTCTTAGCCCACAAACTAAGGGAGAAAAACTCAATTGTTGAGCTTGTGCTCAGATTGTCTGAGTACAACAATCATTTGAATCGAGTGGGAGTTGATCTTCTAGATGAGATAGTGATGTTTCTCCGAAGTCATTACCACCAAGCTGCTAGAGCTTCGTGATGAACTATAATATATCCGGGACATATATGATGATCCTTGAGATATTCGTGATGTTTGACACCACAAAAGTAGAAATCAAGAAGGAGCATCAATTGTTGATGGTTGGTGAAACCACTAGTTTCAAGAAGGGCAAGGGCAAAAAGGGATGCTTCATGAAACGGCAAATCAGCTGCTGCTCTAGTGAAGAAACCCAAGGTTGAACCCAAACCCGAGACTAAGTGCTTCTGTAATAAGGGGAACAGCCACAGGAGCAGAATTACCCTAGATACTTGGTAGATAAGAAGGCTGGCAAGGTCAATAGAAGTATATTGGATATACATTGTGTTGATGTGTACTTTACTAGTACTCCTAGTAGCACCATGGTATTAGATACCGGTTCGGTTGCTAAGTGTTAGTAAACTCGAAAGAAAAGGCTATGGAGTAAACAGAGACTAGCTAAAGGTGAGCTGGCGATATGTGTTGGAAGTTTTTCCCAAGCTTGATGTGATCAAGCATCGCACGCTCCCTCTACCATCGAGATTGGTGTTTGCATTGAGCATAGACATGATTGGATTATGTCTATCGCAATACAGTTATTCATTTAAGGAGAATAATGGTTACTCTGTTTATTTGAATAATACCTTCAATGGTCTTGCACCCTAAAACGAATGGTTTGTTGAATCTCGATCGTAGTGATACACATGTTCATGCCAAAAAATATAAGATAGTAATGATAGTACCACCTACTTGTGGCACTGCCACGTAAGTCATATCGGTATAAAACGCATGAAGAAGCTCCATGTTGATGGATCTTTGGGCTCACTCGTTTTGAAGAGTTTGAGACATGCGAACCATGTCTATTGGTGTATATGCATGAAGAAACTCCATGCAAATGGACCGTTTGGACTCACTTGGTTTTGAATCACTTGAGACATGCAGATCATACCAATTGGGCAAGATGACTGAAAGCCTCGTTTTCAGTAAAATGGAACTAGAAAGCAACTTGTTGGAAGTAATACATTTTGATGTGTGCAGTCCAATGAGTGCTGAGGTGTGTAGTGGATATCGTTATGTTCTTACTTCACAAATGATTTGAGTAGATGTTGAGTATATTTACTTGATGAATGACGAGTCTGAATTATTAAAAGGTTCAAGTAATTTCAAGGTGAAGTTGAAAGATCGTCGTGACAAGAGGATAAAATATCTATGATATGATCATAGAGATGAATATCTGAATTACGAGTTTGGCACAAAATTAAGATATTGTGGAAATTGTTTCACAACTAATACAGCCTGGAACACCATAGTGTGATGGTGTGTCCGAACATCATAACTGCACCCTATTGGATATGATGCATACCATGATGTCTCTTATCGAATTACCACGATAGTTTATGGGTTAGGCATTAGAGACAACCACATTCACTTTAAATAGGGCACCACGTAATTCCGATGAGATGACACCGCATGAACTATGGTTTAGAGAAACCTAAGCTGTCATTTCTTAAAAGTTTGGGGCTGCGACACTTATGTGAAAAAGTTTCAGGCTGATAAGCTAGAACCCAAAGCGGATAAATGCATCTTCATAGGACACCCAAAACAGTTGGGTATACCTCCTGTCTCAGATCCGAAAGCAATAAGGGATTGTTTCTAGAATCGGGTCCTTTCTCGAGGAAAAGTTTCTCTCGAAAGAATTGAGTGGGAGGATGGTGGAGACTTGATGAGGTTATTGAACCGTCTCTTCAACTAGTGTGTGGTAGGGCACAGGAAGTTGTTCCTGTGGCACCTACACCAATTGAAGTGGGAGCTTATGATAGTGATCATGAAACTCCAGATCAAGTCACTACCAAACCTCGTGGGATGACAAGGATGCGTACTACTTCAGAGTGGTACGTAATCCTATCTTGGAAGTCATGTTGCTAGACAATAATGAACCTACGAGCTATGGAGAAGCGATGGTGGGCCCGGATTCCGATAAATGGCCCGAGGCCATAAAATCCGAGAGAGGATCCATGTATGAAAACAAAGTGTAGACTTTGGCAGAACGGCTCGATGGTTGTAAGGCTGTTGAGTACAGATGGATTTTTTTAAAGGAAGATGGACAATGATGGTAAATGTCATCATTAAGAAAGCTCGACTTGTCGTTAAGATGTTTTCCGACAAGTTCAAGGAGTTGACTACGATGAGACTTTCTCACTCGTAGTGATGCTAAGAGTCTGTTGGAATTATATTAGCATTATTTATGAAATCTTGCAGATAGGATGTCAAAACATTGTTTCCTCGACGATTTTCTTGAGGAAAGGTTGTATGTGATACAACCGGAAGGTTTTGTCAATCCTGAAAGATGCTAATAAGTATGCAAAGCTCCAGCAATCCTTCTAAGGACTGGAGTAAGCATCTCGGAGTTGGAATGTATGCTTTGATGAAATGATCAAAGATTTTGGGTGTATACAAAGTTTATGAGAAACTTGTATTTCCAAAGAAGTGAGTGGGAGCACTATAGAATTTCTGATGAATATATGTTGTTGACATATTGTTGATCAAAAATGACGTAGAATTTCTGGAAAGCATATAGGGTTATTTGGAAAGTGTTTTTCAATGGAAAGCCCGGATTAAGCTACTTGAACATTGAGCATCAAGATCTATAAGGATAGATAAAAACGCTTAATGGTACTTTCAAATGAGCACATACCTTGACATGATCTTGAAGGTGTTCAAGATGGATCAGTCAAAGAAGGAGTTCTTGCCTGAGTTGTAAGGTATGAAGTTAAGACTTAAAGCTCGACTGCGGCAGAAGAAAGAGGAAGGACGAAGGTCGTCCCCTATGCTTTTGTCATAGGCTCTATACGGTATGCCATGCTGAGTACTGCACCTGATGTGTGCCTTGCCACATATCTGGCAAGAGGGTACAAAGGTAATCTAGGAGTAGATCACCAGATAGCGGTCTAAATTATCCTTAGAGGAATAAGGATATGTTTCTCGGTTATGGAGGTGATAAAGAGTTCGATGTAAAGAGTTACGTCGATGCAATCTTAACACCTATCCGGATAGCTCTGAGTAGAGATATCGGATACGTATAATGGAGCAACAATTTAGAATAGCTCCAAGTAGAACAGTTATTTGAAATGGCTCCAAATGTAGCGTAGTAGTTGCATCTACAAGATGACATAGAAATTTGTGAAGTACATACGGATCTGAATATTGCAGACCCGTTGACTGAAACCTCTCTCACAAGCATAACATGATCAAACCCAGAACTCTTTGGGTGTTAGTCACATGGGGATGTGACCTTGAGTGTTAATCACATATCGATGTGAACTGGATTATTGACTCTAGTGCAAGTGGGAGACTGTTGGAAATATGCCCTAGAGGCAATAATAAATTGGTTATTATTATATTTCCTTGTTCATGATAATCGTTTATTATCCATGCTAGAATTGTATTGATAGGAAACTCAGATACATGTGTGGATACATAGACAACACCATGTCCCTAGTAAGCCTCTAGTTGACTAGCTCGTTGATCAATAGATGGTTACGGTTTCCTGACCATGGACATTGGATGTCGTTGATAACGGGATCACATCATTAGGAGAATGATGTGATGGACAAGACCCAATCCTAAGCCTAGCACAAGATCATGTAGTTCGTATGCTAAAGCTTTTCTAATGTCAAGTATCATTTCCTTAGACCATGAGATTGTGCAACTCCCGGATACCGTAGGAGTGCTTTAGGTGTGCCAAACGTCACAATGTAACTGGGTGGCTATAAAGGTACACTACAGGTATCTCCGAAAGTGTCTGTTGGGTTGGCACGAATCGAGACCGGGATTTGTCACTCTGTGTAAACGGAGAGGTATCTCTGGGCCCACTCGGTAGGACATCATCATAATGTGCACAATGTGATCAAGGAGTTGATCACGGGATGATGTGTTACGGAACGAGTAAAGAGACTTGCCGGTAACGAGATTGAACAAGGTATCGGGATACCGACGATCGAATCTCGGGCAAGTACAATACCGCTAGACAAAGGGAATTGTATACGGGATTGATCGAATCCTCGACATCGTGGTTCATCCGATGAGATCATCGTGGAACATGTGGGAACCAACATGGGTATCCAGATCCCGCTGTTGGTTATTGACCGGAGAACGTCTCGGTCATGTCTGCATGGTTCCCGAACCCGTAGGGTCTACACACTTAAGGTTCGATGACGCTAGGGTTATAAAGGAAGTTTGTATGTGGTTACCGAATGTTGTTCGGAGTCCCGGATGAGATCCCGGACGTCACGAGGAGTTCCAGAATGGTCCGGAGGTAAAGATTTATATATGGGAAGTCCTGTTTTGGTCACCGAAAAAGTTTTGGGTTTTATCGGTAACGTACCGGGACCACCGGGAGGGTCCTGGGGGTCCACCAAGTGGGGCCACAAGCCCCGGAGGGCTACATGGGCCAAGTGTGGGAGGGGACCAGCCCCAGGTGGGCTGGTGCGCCCCCCCACAAGGGCCCAAGGCGCCTAAGGGGAGGAGGGGGGCAAACCCTAAGGGCAGATGGGCCTTAGGGCCCATGCATGGTGCGCCTCCCTCTCCCCCTCCACCTGGCCGCCACCCAGATGGGATCTGGGGGCTGCCGCCACCCCTAGGGAGGGAACCCTAGGTGGGGCGCAGCCCCTCCCCTTCCCCTATATATACTTGAGGTTTGGGCTGCCCAAGACACACGAGTTTCTGACCTCTGCCTGGCGCAGCCCTATCTCTCTTTCTCCTCATATCTCGCGGTGCTTGGCGAAGCCCTGCTGGATCACCACGCTCCTCCACCACCACCACGCCGTTGTGCTGCTGCTGGATGGAGTCTTCCTCAACCTCTCCCTCTCTCCTTGCTGGATCAAGGCATGGGAGACGTCGTCGGGCTGTACGTGTGTTGAACGCGGAGGTGCCGTCCGTTCGGCACTAGGATCTCCGGTGATTTGGATCACGACGAGTACGACTCCTTCAACCCCGTTCTCTTGAACTCTTCCGCTTAGTGATCTACAAGGGTATGTAGATGCACTCTCCTTCCCTTCGTTGCTGGCTTCTCCATAGATAGATCTTGGTGAGACGCAGGAAAATTTTGAATTTCTGCTACGTTCCCCTACACCATCCTGCAGTAGTGTTAGCATTAATGGTGTTCAAGAAAGGTCTACCAAATATAATGGGACAAAAGTCATCTTATGGGGAACCAAGAACAAGAAAATCATTAGGGTATTTTATTTTCCCACACAAAACTTCAACATCTCCAACAATCCCAATTGGTGAAATAGTGTCTCTATTAGCAAGTTTAATAGTAACATCTATGTCTTCTATCTCTGCAGGTGCTATGTCATTCATAATTTCTTGGTATAAGGTGTAAGGAATAGCACTCACACTAGCACCTATGTCACAAAACCATGATAACAGTGATCTCCTATTTTAACTGAGATGACAGGCATGCCAAAAACAGGTCTATGTTTATCCTTTTTATCAGGTTTGGCAATTCTAGCAGCTTCTTCACAAAAGTAAATAACATGGCCATCCATATCTTCTTCCGAGAGATCTTTAACCATAGTAATACTAGGTTCTACTTTAATTTGTTCATTAGGTTTAGGTGTTCTAATATAGCTTTTATTAACCACAGTTGAAACTTTAGCATGTTCCTTTATCCTAACAGGGAAAGGTGGTTTCTCAATATAAGTAGAAGGAACAACTGGATCAACATTATAAAGTATAGTTTGTTCTTTAACTGGTATCGGTTCTTTGATTTCTTCTTTAATAGGTGGGTGATATTTAAACCACTTCTCTTTAGGGAGATCAACATGAGTAGCAAATGATTCACAAAAGGAGGCTACTATCTCTGAAGCAAGTCCATATTAAGTGCTAAACTTTTGAAAAGCATCGGTATCCATAAAAGATTTAACACAATCATGCTTAAGTTTAATACCTGACTCTTTACCTTTGTCGAGTTCCCAATATTCAGAGTTGAGTTTAATTCTTTCCAAAAGATCCCACCGGAATTCAATAGTCTTCTTCATAAAAGAACCAACATAAGAAGTATCAAGCATGGTTTGATCATTACGAGAAAGCCGAGCATAAAAGTTCTGGATAATAATTTCTCTTGAGAGCTCATGATTGGGGCATGAATATAACATTGACTTAAGCCTCCCCCAAGCTAGAGCGATAATTTATCCTTCACGAGGCCAAAAATTATATATATAATTCCGATCACGATGAACTAGATGCATAGGATAAAAAATTTGGTGGAACTCCAATTTCAAATGATTCCAATTCCAAGATCCAATATCATCGCATTGCCTATACTATGCCAATGCTTTTACCTTCAAAGATAAAGGGAAAACCTTCTTCATAACTTCATCTCCGGGTAAACCTGCAAGCTTGAACAATCCACAAATTTGTTCTACATATATCAAGTGCATATCAGGATGTTCGGTTCGATCTCCTGCATAAGGATTAGCTAGCAGTTGTTCTATCATACCCAAAGGAATTTCATATTCAATATTTTCAGTAGGTGCAGTAGGTTGAGGGGTAGCTAATTGTGGTTCCGATTGAGGTGAAGATACCCCGAACAAACCCCTCAAAGGATTGTTTTCCATAGTAACAAGTGAGAATAAATTTTAGCACACCATATAAATGTTTCCTTACCAAATTCCACTTACCAAAGGCGCTTCACTCCCCGGAAACGGTGCCAAAAAATAGCCTTGATGACCCACAGGTATAGGGGATCAACTGTAGATCTTTTCGATAAGGAAGAGTGTCGAACCCAATGAGGAGCATAAGGAAATGGCAAGTGGTTTTCAGTAAGGTAAGTCTGCAAGTGCTGAAATTGTAAGTAGCAGAGTAGTTTGATAGCAAGATAATTTGTAACGAGCAAGTAACGAAAGTAGTAAAAAAAGTGAAGCAAGGTAGCCCAATCCCTTTGAGGCAAAGGACAGGCCAAAACAGTCTCTTATGATAAGCAAAGTGTTCTTGAGGGTACACGGGATTTTCATCTAGTCACTTTAATCATGTTGGCTTAATTCGTGTTCGGTACTTTGATAATTTGATATGTGGGTGGACCGGTGCTTAGGTGTTGTTCTTACTTGAACAAACCTCCAACTTATGATTAACCCTCCCGCAAGCATCCGCAACTACGAGAAAAGTATTAAGAATCAATTCTAACCATAGCATTAAACTTTTGGATCCAATCGGCCCCTTACGGAATAACGCATAAACGGGGGTTTAATCTTCTGTCACTCTCGCAACCCACCATCTAATTTCTACTCCACAATGCATTCCCTTAGGCCCAAATATGGTGAAGTGTCATGTAGTTGGTGTTCACATGACACCACTAAGGGAATCACAACATACATACTATCAAAATATTGAACACATATCAAGTTCACATGATTACTTGCAACAAGATTTCTCCCATGACCTCAAGAACAAAAGTAACTACTCACAAACGATAATCATGCTCAAGACCAAAGGGGTATTAAATATCATATTGGATCTGAACATATAATCTTCCACCAAATAAACCATATAGTAATCAACTACAAGATGTAATCAACACTACTAGTCACCCACAAGCACCAATCCATAGTTCCGGTAACAAGATTGAACACAAGAGATGAACTAGGGCTTGAGAGGAGATGGTGATGTTGAAGATGTTGATGGAGATTGCACTCCCCAAGGTGGGAGAGTTGATGGTGATGATGATGACGATGATTTCCCCCTCCAGGAGGGAAGTTCCCCCGGCGGAATCGCTTCGTCGGAGGGCAAAAGTGCGCCTGCCCAAGTTCCGCCTCGAGGCAGTGGCGCTCCATCTCGAAAGTCCTCGCCTTATTTTTTCTAGGTCAAAATGACTTATATACCAGAAGATGGGCACCGGAGGTGGGCTTGGGTGCGCACAACTCACCAGGGTGCACCTGGGCTCCCTGGCGCACCCAGGTGGGTTGTGCCCACCTGGTGGGCTCCCTCTAGTAATTATTTGCTCCAATATTCCTCAAATATTCCATCAAAATTCTCCATGAAGTTTCAGCTCATTTGGAGTTGTGCAGAATAGGTGGCCTGACATAGCTTTTCCAGGTCCAGATTTCCAGCTGCCGGAATTCTCCCTCTTAGTGTATACCATGCATATTATGAGAGAAAAGGAATTAGAATTACTCCAAAAAGCATTATTATGGATAAAAACATTATAAATAACAGTAAGAAAACATGATGCAAAATGGACGTATCACACTCACAATAGGCTTCTTGTCTAGCAAGACAGTCTCATAGAACTCATGTTGTTCCTTGGTGTGGAAACGATAATCTACATCAGTCCTTCTCTTGGTGGCATGGGGATCAGTCTGTCTCCAAAATCTCAGACCTGCATCCTGATAACCCACAAGTATAGGGGATCGCAACAGCTTTCGAGGGTAGAGTATTCAACCCAAATTTATTGATTCGACACAAAGGGAGCCAAACAATATTCTCAAGTATTAGCAGCTGAGTTGTCAATTCAACCACACCTGGAAACTTAATATCGGCAGCAAGGTGTTTAGTAGCAAAGTAATATGATAGTAGTGGTAACGGTAGCAAAATTAATATTTTTGGTTTTATAGTGATTGTAACAGTAGCAACGGAAAAGTAAATAAGCGAAGAACAATATAGGAAAAGCTCGTAGGCATTGGATCGGTGATGGATAATTATGTCGGATGCGATCGATCATGCAACAATTATAACATAGGGTGACACAGAATTAGCTCCAGTTCATCAATGTAATGTAGGCATGTATTCCGAATATAGTCATACGTGCTTATTGAAAAGAACTTGCATGACATCTTTTGTCCTACCCTCCCGTGGCAGTGGGGTCCTATTGGAAACTAAGGGATATTAAGGCCTCCTTTTAATAGAGTACCGGACCAAAGCATTAACACATAGTGAATACATGAACTCCTCAAACTACGGTCATCACCGGTAATGGTCCCGATTATTGTCACTTCGGGGTTAACGGATCATAACACATAATAGGTGACTATAGACTTGCAAGATAGGATCAAGAACTCACATATATTCATGAAAACATAATAGGTTCAGATCTGAAATCATGGCACTCGGGCCCTAGTGACAAGAATTAAGGATAGCAAAGTCATAGCAACATCAATCTCAGAACATAGTGGATACTGGGGATCAAACCCTAACAAATCTAACTCGATTATATGATAAATCTCATCCAACCCATCACCGCCCTGGAAGCCTACGATGGAATTAGTCACGCACGGCGGTGAGCATCATGAAATTGGTGATGGAGGAAGGTTGATGATGACGATGGCGACGGATTCCCCTCTTCGGAGCCCCGAACAGACTCCAGATCAGCCCTCCCGAGAGAGTTTAGGGCTTGGCGGCGGCTCCATATCATAAAACGTGATGAATTGTTGTCTCTGATTTTTTCTCCCCGAAAGTGAATATATGGAGTCAAGGTGGACGTCGGTGGAGCATGAGGGGGCCCACGAGGCAGGGCGCGCCCCCACCCTTGTGGACAGGGTGTGGGCTCCCTGACGTGGATTCTTCTTCCTGTATTTTTTATATATTCCAAAAATAATCTCCGTTGATTTCCAGGTCATTTTGAAAACTTTTATTTCTACACAAAAATAACGCCATGGCAATTCTGCTAAAAACAGCGTCAGTCCGAGTTAGTTCCATTCAAATCATGCAGCTTAGAGTCCAAAACAAGGGCAAAAGTGTTTGGAAAAGTAGATACGACGGAGACGTATCAACTCCCCCAAGCTTAAACCTTTGCTTGTCCTCAAGCAATTCAGTTGATAAACTGAAAGTGATAAAGAAAAACTTTTACAAACTCTGTTTGCTCTTGTTGTTGTAAATATGTAAAGCCAGCATTCAAGTTTTCAGCAAAGATTATGAACTAACCATATTCACAATAACATTTAGGTCTCATGTTTACTCATATCAATGGCATAATCAACTAGTGAGCAATAATAACAAATCTCGGATGACAACACTTTCTCAAAACAATCATGATATGATATAACAAGATGGTATCTCGCTAGCCCTTTCTTAGACCGCAAAACATAAATGCAGAGCACCTTTAAGGATCAAGGACTGACTAGACATTGTAATTCATGGTAAAAGAGATCCAGTCACAGTCATACTCAATGTAAACTAACAGTAATGGATGCAAATGACATAGGTGCTCTCCAACTGGCGCTTTTTAACAAGAGGATGATGACTCAACATAAAAGTAAATAGATAAGCCCTTCGTAGAGGGAAGCAGGGATTTGTAGAGGTGCCAGAGCTCGGTTTTGAAATAGATATGAATAATATTTTGAGCGGTATACTTTCATTGTCAACATAACAACCGAGAGATCTCAATATCTTCCATGCTACACACATTATAGGCGGTTCCCAAGCAAAATGGTAAAGTTTATACTCCCCCACCACCAACAAGCATCAATCCATGGCTCGCCCGAAACAACGGGTGCCTCCAACTAACAACAATCCTGGGGGAGTTTTGTTTGCAATTATTTTGATTTGATTTCAGCATGGGACTGGGCATCCCGGTGACCATCCATTTTCTCGTGAATGAGGAGCGGAGTCCACTCCTCTTGAGAATAACCCGCCTAGCATGGAGGATACAGACAGCCCTAGTTGATACATGAGCTATTCGAGCATACAAAACATAATGTTTATTTGAAGGTTTAGAGTTTGGCACACACAAATTTACTTAGAACAACAGGTAGATACTGTATATCGGTAGGTATGGTGGACTCATATGGAATAACTTTGGGGTTTATGGAATTGGATGCACAAGCAGTATTCCCGCTTAGTACAAGTGAAGGCTAGAATAAGACTGGGAAGCGACCAGCTAGAGAGCGACAACAGTCATGAACATGCATTAAAATTAATCAACACCGAATGCAAGCATGAGTAGGATATAATGCACCATGAACATAAATATCGTGGAGGCTATGTTGATTTTGTTTCAATTACATGCGTGAACATGTGCCAAGTCAAGCCACTCGAATTGTTCAAAAGAGGATACCACCCTATCATACCACATCACAACCATTGTAATAGCATGTTGGCATGCAAGGTAAACCATTATAAACTTCTAGCTAATTAATCATGGCATAAGCAACTACAATCTCTAATTGTCATTGCAAATATGTTTCTTTCATAATAGGCTAAATTAGGAACGATGGACTAATCATATTTACAGAAACAAGAGAGGTCGAGTTCATACCAGCTTTCCTCATCTCAATAAGTTCACCATATAATCATCATTACTGCATTTCACTTGCATGACCGAACGATGTGGATAATAATAATAGTGCACGTGCATTGGACTAAGCTGGAATCTGCAAGCATTCAATTCAAGAAAGAAGACAAGGTAATATGGGCTCTTTGTTAGATCGACGATAATGCATATAAGAGCCACTCAACATTTTCATTATGGTCTTCTTCACTCGACCCCCAAAGGAAAGAAAATAAACAAAACTATTTACATGGTAAAGCTCCCAACAAGCAAAAGAAGACCGAGAAATCTTTTTAGGTTTTATTTTTAATTACTACTACTACGGGCATGGAAAGTAAACTAGCTAAAAGCTACAACTAATTTTTTTGGTTTTTCTTAAGGTTTTTCAAACACACAAGAAGAAAGCGAGAAAATGAAAATAAACTAGCATGGATGATACAATGAAAAAGTATGAGGACCGACAACTAGCATGAGTGTGTGAACATGAATGTAATGTCGGTGAGAGATACGTACTCCCCCAAGCTTAGGCTTTTGGCCTAAGTTGGTCTATGCCCATGGATCAAAGTTGTAACTGGGGTCGTACTAAGATGCAGCGGCAATTGCCCTATGAGTTGCAGCTCTGAGGCGAGCTGCCTCCGCCCTCCTCTCATACCCGGTCGCCTCCTCACTGGTTATAACATATCTCCCTTTTGCTTGAAAGTCAAAGAAAGCGGGAGCAGGGAGAGCGACGTGATAGGTGCGTCGTCTGTCAAAGATTAGTCGGTACTGGAGGAACTGATTGTTCCTCTCAACAAACTGATGACGAACCATGGCATTATAATCTAAATAAGCAGGAGGCAACTCAATATCATCTCCACGTATGGGTATCTCAAGAAAATCAGCTAAACGGGTTGCATAAATTCCACCAAAGAAATCTCCATCAATACTATTATTATGCAACCTACGTGCAACAATGGCCCCCGAGTTATATTGTCTATCTCCTAATACAACACTATTGAGAACACTAAGATCAGGAACACACATGTGACACGCCTCATCCTTACCATTTATGCATCTACCTATGAAGAGAGCAAAATAATGTATAGTAGGAAAATGAATGCTCCCTATGGTAGCTTGCGTGATTTCCCTAGATTCCCCCACAGTTATACTAGCAAGGAAGTCTTTATATTCAGATTTGCGAGGTTCACTAACATTACCCCACTGTGGGAGTTTACAAGTAGTATTAAAATCTTTTAAGTCCATGGTATAAGATTTATTATAGAAATCAAATAGGACAGTTTGAGAATTGCGTGATGATGTAAATTTAAACCTTCTCACAAATGAATCAGTCAAATAGAGGTACTGACGACACTTATCTGCCACGAAGCTCTCAAGATCGGCGTTACGCACATATGCGTCAAATTCCTCCTTGATTCCTGCTCGGACCATGAAGTCCTCTCACGGCCATTCACAAGGCCGCACTTGAGCATCTCTTGGTAGTTCATTGTCCGGCTCGCGTATTGCGGGCGTGGGGCCTTGCTTCCTTGGTACATTTTCCTAAACATATTTTCTTCCTCTGAAATATTTCTGAAATTTTTAGTAACTTAAAAATAAAAGTGAACCAAACTCAACAAAATTGATAGCAACTACTCCTACAAGTGTCTAGAGGCCATATCATGCATTAAAACTACTTTTGACCACATAAATTTGACATGCAAGCTCAAGAACAGGGTCACCTAAGCAGCAAAAATTTGCAATGAATAAAGCACTAGAACAAAAAATAATTGGACCATTGAAGGAGTCACATACCAAAGAACAATCCCCCAAAGCAGTTTTGTGATTGGAGCTTTGAGCAAGGAGATCGAAAATGGCAGCAAGATGAGCAAGAACTCGGGTTTGAGCTGGTTGGTGATTTTTTTGGGAGGAAGGAGTGTGTGGTGGCTGGAATAAGTGGAGGGGACCCACGTGGGGTCCACGAGGCAGGGGGCGCGCCCTCCACCCTCGTGGGCACGTGGCTGCTCCCCCTGCTGTGTTTTCAATGCCAGATATTCTCAAATATTCTAGAAAAAAATCATATTTAATTTTCAGGGCATTTGTAGAACTTTTATTTTCGGGGTATTTTTTATTGCATGGATAACTCAGAAAACAGACGGAAAAATACTATTTTTACTTTATTTAATATAAATAACAGAAAGTAAAAAGAGGGTACAGAGAGTTGTGTTTTCTAAATTCATCCATCTCATGCTCATCAAAAGGAATCCAGTAACAAGGTTGATCAGGTCTTGTTAACAAATTCATTTCGAATAACATGAAACCGGAGAATTTTCGAATAACACTAGGTTACCTCAACGGGGATATGCATGTCTCCAACAATAAGAATATCATATTTCTTCTTGACAGTACGAAGAGGAAATTCAAAACCTCCAATAGTGATTGTTGAAATTTTTCCAATAGAATTGATACTGTGGACTTGAGGTTGTTTCCTCGGAAAGTGTACCGTATGCTCATTACCATTAACATGAAAATTGACATTGCCTTTGGTGCAATCAATAAGAACCACTGCAATATTCAAAAAGGGTCTTCCAAGAATAATAGACATACTATCGTCCTCGGGAATATCAAGAATAACAAAGTCCGTTGAAATAGTAACGTTTGCAACCACAACAGGCACATCCTCACAAATATCGACAAGTACAACAGTTGATTTGTCAGCCATTTGCAAAATATTCCAGTAGGTGTCAACTTATTCAAATCAAGTCTATGATATAAAGAGAGAGGCATAACACTAACACCGGCTCCAAGATCACATAAAGCTGTTTTAACATAGTTTCTTTTAATGGAGGATGGTATAGTTGGTACTCCCGGATCTCCAAGTTTCTTTGGTATTCCACCCTTAAAAGTATAATTAGCAAGCATGGTGGAAATTTCAGCTTCAGGAATCTTTCTTTTATTAGTAAAAATTTCCTTCATATATTTAGCATAAGGATTCATTTTAAGCATATTAGTCAACCGCATACGCAAAAAGATAGGTCTAATCATTTCAGCAAAGCGCTCAAAATCCTCATCATCCTTTTTCTTGGATGGTTTAGGAGAAAAAGGCATGGGTTTCTGAACCCATGGTTCTCTTTCTTTACCATGCTTCCTAGCAACAAAGTCTCTCTTATCATAACATTGATTCTTTGATTGTGGGTTATCAAGATCAACAACAGGTTCAATCTCTACATCATTATCATTGCTAGGTTGAGCATCAATATGAACATCATCATTAATATTATCACTAGGTTCATGTTCATTACCAGATTGTGTTTCAGCATCAGAAATAGAAATATCATTAGGATTCTCAGGTGTGTCAATAACAGGTTCGCTAGAAGCATGCAAAGTCCTATCATTCTTCTTTTTCTTCCTCTTAGAAGGACTAGGTGCATCAACATTAGTTCTCTGAGAATCTTGCTCAATTCTCTTAGGATGGCCCTCAGGATACAGAGGTTCCTGAGTCATTTTACCACCTCTAGTCATAACTCTAACAGCATTATCATTCTTCTTATTATTTAATTCATTGAGCAAATCATTCTGAGCTTTAAGTACTTGCTCTACTTGAGTGGTAACCATAGAAGCATGTTTACTAATAAGTTTAAGTTCACCTTTAACATTAGCCATATAATCACCCAAGTGTTCAAGCATATCGGCATTGTGTCTCCATTGTCTACCAACATAAGCATTGAAGTTTTCTTGTTTAACCACAAAGTCATCAAACTCATCCAAGCATGGGCTAGCAAACTTAGTGAATGGGATTTCACATTTATCGAATCTATAGAGAGAATTTACCTTTACTACCTGTGTCGGGTTATCAAGACCATGTATTTCTTCAACAGGCGGAAAATTAAGACCATGTATTTCTTCAATAGGTGGTAAATTCTTAACATCTTCAATTTTAATACATTTTTCTTTCATAGATTTCTTTGCCTCTTGCATATCTTCAGGACTAAGAAATAGAATACCCCTTTTCTTCGGAGTTGGCTTAGGAGTTGGTTCAGGAAGTGTCCAATTATTTTCATTAGTCAACATATTATTCAATAGCAATTCAGCTTGATCAACAGTTCTTTCCCTAAAAACACAACCAGCACAACTATCCAGGTGGTCTCTGGAAGCATCGGTTAGTCCATTATAAAAGATACCAAGTATTTCATTTTTCTTGAGAGGGTGATCAGGCAAAGCATTAAGTAATCGGAGAAGCCTCCCCCAAGCTTGTGGGAGACTCTCTTCTTCGATTTGCACAAAATTATATATTTCCCTTAAAGCAGCTTGTTTCTTATGAGCGGGGAAATATTTAGCAGAGAAGTAGTAAATCATATCCCGTGGACTACGCACACAACCAGGATCAAGAGAATTAAACCATGTTTTAGCATCACCCTCTAATGAGAACGGAAAGAACTTAAGGATAAAGTAATAGCGCGTTTTCTCATCATGTGTAAAGAGGGTGGCTATATCATTTAATTAGTAAGATGTGCCACAACAGTTTCAGATTCATAGCCATAAAAAGGATCAGATTCAACCAATGTAATTAACTCAGGATCGACAGAGAAATCATAACCCTTATCTGTAATAAAGATAGGTGAAGTAGCAAAATCAGGGTCATATTTCATTCTAGCATCCAAATACTTTTCTTTAAGCTTAGCTAATAATTTCTTAAGATCAGATCTATCATTGCAAGCTAAGAAGTCTCTAGCAGTTTCTTCATCCATAACATAACCCTCAAGAACAACAGGCAATTCATATCTAGGGGGAGAATCTTCATCATAACTTTCATCAATATTATCAGTTTCATTAATTTCATTCTCTCTAGCCCTAGCAAGTTGTTCATCAAGAAATTCACCTAGTGGCACAGTAGTATCAAGCATAGAAGTAGTTTCATCATAAGTATCATGCAAAGCACAAGTGGCATCATCAGTAACATGCGACCTATCAGAATCAATAGCATGTGTAGGTGTCGCAAGTTTACTCAAAATAGAAGGTGAATCAAGTGCAGAGCTAGATGGCAGTTCCTTACCTCCCCTCATAGTTGAGGGAAAAATCTTGGTTCTTTGATCTTTCAAGTTCTTCATAATGATAAGCAGATATAAATCCCAAGTGACTCAAAGAATAGAGCTATGCTCCCCGGCAACGGCGCCAGAAAATAGTCTTGATAACGCACAAGTATAGGGGATCACAACAGTTTTCGAGGGTAGAGTATTCAACCCAAATTTATTGATTTGACACAAGGGGAGCCAAAGAATATTCCCAAGTATTAGCAGCTGAGTTGTCAATTCAACCACACCTGGAAACTTAATATCTGCAGCAAAGTGATTAGTAGCAAAGTAATACGATAGTAGTGGTAACGGTAGCAAAAGTAATATTTTTGGTTTTATAGTGATTGTAACAGTAGCAACGGAAAAGTAAATAAGTGAAGAACAATATAGGAAAAGCTCGTAAGCATTGGATCGGGGATAGATAATTATGTCAGATGCGATCGATCATGCAACAGTTATAACATAGGGTGACAGAGAACTAGCTCCAGTTCATCAATGTAATGTAGGCATGTATTCCGAATATAGTCATACGTGCTTATGGAAAAGAACTTGCATGCCATCTTTTGTCCTACCCTCCCGCGGCAGCGGGGTCCTATTGGAAACTAAGGTATATTAAGGCCTCCTTTTAATAGAGTACCGGACCAAAGCATTAACACATAGTGAATACATGAACTCCTCAAACTACGGCCATCACCGGTAATGGTCCCGATTATTGTCACTTCGGGGTTAACGGATCATAACACATAATAGGTGACTATAGACTTGCAAGATAGGATCAAGAACTCACATATATTCATGAAAACATAATAGGTTCAGATCTGAAATCATGGCACTCGGGCCCTAGTGACAAGCATTAAGCATAGCAAAGTCATAGCAACATCAATCTTATAACATAGTGGATACTAGGGATCAAACCCTAACAAAAATAACTCGATTACATGATAAATCTCATCCAACCCATCACCGTCTAGCAAGCCTATGATGGAATTACTCACGCATGGCGGTGAGTATCATGAAATTGGTGATGGAGGAAGGTTTATAATGACGATGGCGACGGATTCCCCTCTCCGGAGCCCAGAACGGACTCTAGATCAGCCCTGCCGAGAGAGTTTAGGGCTTGGGGCGGCTCCGTATCGTAAAACGCGATGAATCCTTCTCTCTGATTTTTTCTCCCCGAAAGTGAATATATGGAGTCAAGGTGGACATCGGTGGAGCGTCAGGTGGCCCATGAGGCAGGGGGCACGTCCCCACCCTCATGGACAGGGTGTGGGCCCCCTGACATGGATTCTTTTTCCAGTATTTTTTATATATTCCAAAAATAATCTCTGTTGATTTTCTGGTCATTCCGGGTACTTTTATTTCTGCACAAAAATAACACCATGGCAATTCTGCTGAAAACAACGTCAGTCCGGGTTAGTTCCATTCAAATCATGCAAGTTAGAATCCAAAACATGGGCAAAAGTGTTTGGAAAAGTAGATACGATGGAGACGTATCACATCCTTCCTTAGCTTCATGTTCTCAGCAACAGGATGATCATCACTATGATCTGGAATCTTTGGCTTCAACTTTCTGAGCACTTGTGGCTCTTCATCCTCTTGAACTTCAGGCACTAGGGCCTTGTTCTTCTCAGCGGCAGGGATCTTCCTGGTGGATCTCTTGGGTGCAGAAGGTTTTGGAGCTTGAGCTTGAGTTGGAGGCTTGGGGGATGTCTTGGGCTTAGATGGAGCAGCCCCAGACTTTATGGCACCCCCATGAGCTTCTGAGTCTTTGGAGGTGGTGTAGCTGGCTCTTCCTCCTCCTCTTCCTCATCAGAGTCTCTCATCATCGATGATCTGCCAATGACTCTGGCAACAGTCTTCCTCACTCTCTCCTTCCTCTTCTTCCCTCCAGCAGCCTCTTCCTATCTTGGTTCAAGAGTAAACTCCATAGTTTCTTGAGTGGAGGCTCTGGCTTTTGACATAGGGTTTCTCTTGGCAGGAGCCTTCTTTTGCATACCAGGCTTTGTGGCAGCAGCAGTAGCATACTCCTTCTTGAGCACTTTCTTCTTTGAGGTGACCTCCTCCTTGATACGTCTCCAATGTATCTATAATTTTTGATTGTTCCATGCTATTATATTATCTGTTTTGGATGTTTAATGGGCTTTAATTTACCTTTTTATATTATTTTTGGGACTAACCTACTAACCAAAGGCCCAGTGAAAATTGCTGTTTTTTTGCCTATTTTAGTGTTTCGCAGGAAAGGAATATCAAACGGAATCCAAACAGAATGAAACCTTCGGGAGAGTTATTTTTGGAACAAACGTGATCCAGGAGACTTGGAGTGGACGTCAAGAAATTAGCAAGGAGGCCACGAGGCAGGAGGGCGCGCCCAGGGGGGTAGGCGCCCCCCACCCTCATGGGCCCCTCGTAGCTCCATCGACGTACTTCTTCCTCGTATATATACCCATATACCCCGAAAACATCCAGGAGCACCAAGAAACCCTATTTCCACCGCCGCAACCTTCTGTACCCGTGAGATCCCATCTTGGGGCCTTTTCGGGTGCTCCATCGAAGGGGGAATCGATCACGGAGGGCTTCTACATCAACACCATAGCCTCTCCGATGATGCGTGAGTAGTTTACCACAGACCTTCGGGTCCATAGTTATTAGATAGATGGCTTCTTCTCTCTCTTTGCATCTCAATACAAAGTTCTCCTCGATTCTCTTGGAGATCTATTCGATGTAATTCTTTTTGCGGTGTGTTTGTCGAGATTCGATGAATTGTGGGTTCATGATCAAGATTATCTATGAACAATATTTGATTCTTCTCTGAAATCTTTTATGCATGATTTAATATCTTTGCAAGTCTCTTCGAATTATCAGTTTGGTTTGGTCTACTAAATTGATCTTTCTTGCAATGGGAGAAGTGCTTAGCTTTGGGTTGAATCTTGCAGTGTCCTTTCCCAGTGACAGCAGGGGCAACACGACACGTATTGTATTGTTGCCATCAAGGATAAAAAGATGGGCTTTATATCATATTGCTTGAGTTTATCCCTCTACATCATGTCATCTTGCCTAATGCGTTACTCTGTTCTTATGAACTTAATACTCTAGAAGCATGCTGGATAGCGGTCGATGTGTGGAGTAATAGTAGTAGATGCAGAATCGTTTCGGTCTACTTGTCGCGGACGTGATGCCTATATAAATGATCATGCCTAGATATTCTCATAATTATTTGCTTTTCTATCAATTGCTCGACAGTAATTTGTTCACCCACCGTAGAATTTGCTATCTTGAGAGAAGCCACCAGTGAAACCTATGGCCCCCGGGTCTATCTTCCATCATATTATTTTCATACCAACTTGCTATTTCTATTACCGTTTATTTTCCAATCTTTATTTTCCAATCTATATCATAAAAATACCAAAAATATTTATTTTATTATCTCTATTGGATCTCACTTTTGTAAGTGACCGTGAAGGGATTGACATCCCCTTTATCACGTTGGTTGCGAGGTTCTTGTTTGTTTGTGCAGGTGATTGATACCTTGGTTCTCAAAAACTGAGGGAAATACTTACGCTACTGTGTTGCATCACCCTTTCCTCTTTAAGGGAAAACCAACACATGCTCAAGAGGTAGCAAGAAGGATTTCTGGCACCGTTGCCGGGGAGGTTGCACCAAGTCAAGTCAAGATTTGATCTACCAACAAATAGCCATCTCTGGCGCTGTCTATGCACAAGTCAAGACATACCAAGTACCCATCACAAACACTTACCCCTTGCATTACATTATTTGCCATTTGCCTCTCATTTTACTCTCCCCCACTTCACCCTTGCCGTTTTATTCGCCCTCTTTTCTGCTCGCCTCTTTTTCGTTCGCCTCTTTTTGCTTGCCTCTTGTTTGCTTGTGTTTTGGATTGTTTGTCACGATGTCTCAGGATAATAGTAAATTGCGCGAATTTTCCAATACCAAAAATAATGATTTTATTAGCACTCCGGTTGCTCCTCTTACTGATGCTGAACCTTGTGAAATTAATACTGCTTTGCTGAATCTTGTCATGAAAGATCCATTTTCTGGCCTTCCTAGTGAAGATGCCGCTACCCATCTAAACAACTTTGTTTATTTGTGTGATATGCAAAAGAAGAAAGATGTGGATAATGATATTGGTAAATTGAAGCTATTTCCGTTTTCGCCTAGAGATCGTGCTAAAACTTGGTTTTCCTCTTTGCCTAAAAATAGTATTGATTCATGGAATAAGTGCAAAGATGCTTTTATCTCTAAGTATTTTCCTCCCGCTAAGATAATCTCTCTTAGAAATGATATTATGAATTTTATGCAACTTGATCATGAGCATGTTGCACAATATTGGGAGAGGATGAAATTAAGGATATGTAATTGCCCTACACATGGTTTGAATTTATGGATGATCATACAAATTTTTTATGCTGGATTGAATTTTGCTTCTAGAAATAGTTTAGATTCGGCTGCGGGAGGCACTTTTATGGAAATTACTTTAGGAGAAGCTACTCAACTCCTAGATAATATTATGGTTAATTATTCTCAATGGCACACCGAAAGATCTACTAGTGAAAAGGTTTATGCTATAGAAGAAATTAATGTTTTGAGTGGAAAGATGGATGAACTTATGAAATCATTTGCTAATAAGAGTGTTTCTTCTGATCCTAATGATATTCCTTTGTCTACTTTGATTGAGAATAATAATGAATCTATGGATGTAAATTTTGTTGGTAGGAACAATTTTGGTAACAACGCGTATAGAGGAAACTTTAATCCTAGGCCATTTCCTAGTAATTCCTCTAATAATTAGGGTAATTCCTACAACAACTCTTATGGAAATTTTAATAAGTTGCCCTCTGATTTTGAGACTAGTGTTAAAGAATTTATGATTTCTCAAAAGAATTTCAATGTTTTGCTTGAAGAAAAATTGCCTAAGATTGATGAGTTGGCTAGGAACGTGGATAGAATTTCTCTTGATGTTGATTCTTTGAAACTTAGATATATTCCACCTAAGCATGATATCAATGAGTCTCTCAATGCCATGAGAATTCCCATTGATGAGTGCAAAGAAAGAACAACTAGGATGCGTGCTAAAAAAGATTGCTTTATAAAAGCGTGTTCTTCTAGTTTTCATGATAATAAGGATGAAGATCTAAAAGTGATTGATGTGTCTCCTATTAAATCTTTGTTTTGCAATATGAATCTTGATAATGATGGGACTGGAGATGAGTCAACTTTAGTTAATAGGCATCCCAATGATTCGGAGTTTTTAGATCTTGATGCAAAAATTGGTAAAAGTGGGATTGAAGAGGTCAAAACTTTACATATCAATGAACCCATTATTTTGGATTTCAAGGAATTTAATTATGATAATTTCTCTTTGATAGATTGTATTTCCTTGTTGTAATCCGTGTTAAATTCTCCTCATGCTTATAGTCAAAATAAAGCTTTTACCAAACATATCGTTGATGCTTTAATGCAATCTTATGAAGAAAAGCTTGAATTAGAAGTTTCTATCCCTAGAAAACTTTATGATGAGTGGTAACCTAGTATTAAAATTAAATTAAAGATCATGAATGCTTTGCTTTATGTGATTTGGGTGCTAGTGTTTCCACGATTCCAAAAACTTTGTGTGATGTGTTAGGTTTTCGTGAATTTGATGATTGTTCTTTAAGTTTGCATCTTGCTGATTCCACTATTAAGAAACCTATGGGAAGGATTAATGATGTTCTTATTGTTGCAAATAGGAATTATGTGCTCGTAGATTTCATTGTTCTTGATATAAATTGCAAATCTACATGTCCTATTATTCTTGGTAGACCTTTCCTTAGAACGATTGGTGCAATTATTGATATGAAAGAAGGAAATATTAGATTCCAATTTCCGTTAAGGAAATGCATGGAACACTTTCCTAGGAATAAAATTAAATTACCTTATGAATCTATTATGATAGCCACTTATGGATTGCATACCAAAGATGATAACACCTAGATCTTTTCTTGTTTTTATGCCTAGCTAGGGGCGTTAAACGATAGCGCTTGTTGGGAGGCAGCCCAATTTTCTTTTTGTTTCTTGTTTTTGTTCCTGTTTAGTAATAAATAATTAATTTAGCTTCTATTTAGATGTGGTTTTATACTTTTAATTAGTGTTTGTGCCAAGTAGAACCTTTGGGAAGACTTGGGGGAAGTTTTTGCGATCCTGCTGTAAAAAAAAGAAACTTTAGCACTCACGAGATTTGCTGCCATTTTTTTACTGGAGAGTGAGATTAGGTTGATTATTTTTGAAGATGATTAATAGGAAAATTCCTCACGTCCACCAATTTATTTCAGAATTATTGGGGTTAAAAAAGTATTCGAAACCTACAGATTACTATATACTGTTCTGTTTTTGACAGATTCTGTTTTTCGTGTGTTGTTTGGTTATTTTGATGAATCTATGGCTAGTATCGGGGGGTATGAACCATAGAGAAGTTGGAATACAGTAGGTTTAACACCAATATAAATAAAGAATGAGTTAATTACAGTACCTTGAAGTGGTGGTTTGTTTTCTTGTACTAACGGAGCTCATGAGATTTTCTGTTGAGTTTTGTATTGTGAAGTTTTCAAGTTTTGGGTAAAGATTTGATGGATTTTGGAATAAGGAGTGGCAAGATCCTAAGCTTGGGGATTCCCAAGGCACCCCAAGGTAAAATTCAAGGACAACCAAAAGCCTAAGCTTGGGGATGCCCTGGAAGGCATCCCCTCTTTCGTCTTCATCTATCGGTAACTTTACTTGAGGCTATATTTTTATTCACCACATGATATGTGTTTTGCTTGGAGCGTCTTGTATGATTTGAGTCTTCGCTTTTTAGTTTACTGCAATCATCCTTGCTATACACACCTTTTGGAGAGACACACATGAATCGGAATTTATTAGAATACTCTATGTGCTTCACTGATATCTTTTGAGCTAGATAATTTTGCTCTAGTGCTTCACTTATATCTTTTTAGAGCACGGTGGTAGTTTTATTTTATAGAATTATTGATCTCTCATGCTTCAATTATATTATTTTGAGAGTCTTATAGAACAGCATGGTAATTTGCTTTGGCTATAAAATTAGTCCTAATATGATAGGCATCCCAGATGGGTATAATAAAAACTATCATAAAAAGTGC
Organism: Triticum urartu; assembly: GCF_003073215.2. Lineage (NCBI taxonomy): Eukaryota > Viridiplantae > Streptophyta > Magnoliopsida > Poales > Poaceae > Triticum > Triticum urartu. The sequence goes on along the minus strand of NC_053026.1, from coordinate 384,052,797 downwards.
ATTGAATACTATGAGAAGTTTGATACTTGATGATTGTTTTGAGCTATGAAGATGGTGATATTAGAGTCATGCTAGTTGAGTAGTTGTGAATTTGAGAAATACTTGTTCTAAAGTTTGTGATTCCCGTAGCATGCACGCACTACAAAAAAATACACTTCCGTGATGATACGTATTTGTCACAGTAGGTCACGTTTTCTGTCATGCATGTACATCCATGACAAATTTATGACAGAATCAAGATAGTCATACCTGTGCTGTCGTAGAAGTGTTCCATGACATTACCAATATTATCATCACGAAAGTGTCCACTTCCATGACGATAAACCGCGCGTCACAGAAGTGCTTTCGTCAAGGGTGACCGACACGTGGCATCCACCGTAACGGAACGCCGTTAAGCTATCGAGTTCGGTTTTGGATCCGATAACCCATTAATAGCCCGGACCAATGGGGATTTTCCACGTGTAAAATCATCATTCGCCGGAGGAAACACGTGTTGCCTCACGGTTGGGACAGATGTCATCCACTCATTAGACAGGAGGCGCCTATGATATGTCAACACGTGGCACGGCCAAACAGTAGCCCATTCCGGCGAAAAAGGCTGGCCTAGTAAAAAATAGCAGGCCGGCCCATATAAGGCCTACTTGTGTCAGGTCCATTTTGTTGGGGAACGTAGCAATAATTCAAAATTTTCCTACGTGTCACCAAGATCAATCTATGGAGTCATCTAGCAACGAGGGAGGAGTGGATCTACATACCCTTGTAGATCGCGCGCGGAAGCATTCAAGAGAACGGGGTTGATGGAGTCGTACTCGTCGTGATCCAAATCACCGATGATCCTAGCGCCGAACGGACGGCACCTCCGTGTTCAACACACGTACGGAGCAGCGACGTCTCCTCCTTCTTGATCCAGCAAGGGGGGAGGAGAGGTTGATGGAGATCCAGCAGCACGACGGCGTGGTGGTGGAAGTAGCGGGATTCCAACAGGGCTTCGCCAAGCGCTGCGGGAGGAGGGAGATGTGTCATGGGAGGGAGAGGGAGGCGCCAGGGCTTAGGTGTTGCTGCCCTCCCTTCCCTCCACTATATATAGGGCCAAGGGAGAGGGGGGGGGGCGCAGCCTTGGCCCTTCCTCCAAGGAAGGGTGCGGCCAGGGAGGAGTCCATCCTCCCCAAGGCACCTAGGAGGTGCCTTCCCCTTTTAGGACTCTTCCTTTCCCTTATCTCTTGGCGCATGGGCCTCTTGGGGCTGGTGTCCTTGGCCCATATAGGCCAAGGAGCACACCCCTACAGCCCATGTGCCCCCCGGGGCAGGTGGACCCCCTTGGTGGACCCCCGGACCCCTTTCGGCACTCCCGGTACAATACCGATAATGCGCGAAACTTTTTTGGCGACCAAAACAAGACTTCCCATATATAAATCTTTACCTCCGGACCATTGCGGAACTCCTCATGACGTCCGGGATCTCATCCGGGACTCCGAACAACTTTCGGGTTACCGCATACTAATATCTCTATAACCCTAGCGTCACCGAACCTTAAGTGTGTAGACCCTACGGGTTCGGGAGACATGCAGACATGGCCGAGATGACTCTCCAGTCAATAACCATCAGAGGGATCTGGATACCCATGTTGGTTCCCACATGTTCCACGATGATCTCATCAGATGAACCACGATGTCGAGGATTCGATCAATCCCGTATTCAATTCCCTTTGTCTAGCGGTATTGTACTTGCCCGAGATTCGATCGTCGGTATCCGATACCTTGTTCAATCTCGTTACCGGCAAGTCTCTTTACTCGTTCCGTAACACATCATCCCGTGATCAACTCCTTGATCACATTGTGCACATTATGATGATGTCCTACCGAGTGGGCCCAGAGATACCTCTCCGTTTACACGGAGTGACAAATCCCAGTCTCGATTCGTGCCAACCCAACAGACACTTTCAGAGATACCTGTAGCGTACCTTTATAGACACCCAGTTACGTTGTGACGTTTGGCACACCCAAAGCACTCCTACTTCCTACAGTATCCGGGAGTTGCACAATCTCATGGTCTAAGGAAATGATACTTGACATTAGAAAAGCTATAGCATATGAACTACACGATCTAGTGCTATGCTTAGGATTGGGTCTTGTCCATCACATGATTCTCCTAATGATGTGATCCCGTTATCAACGACATCCAATGTCCATGGTCAGGAAACCGTAACCATCTATTGATCAACGAGCTAGTCAACTAGAGGCTTACTAGGGACATGGTGTTGTCTATGTATCCACACATGTATCTGAGTTTCCTATCAATACAATTATAGCATGGATAATAAACGATTATCATGAACAAGGAAATATAATAATAACTAACTAATTTATTATTGCCTCTAGGGCATATTTCCAACAGTCTCCCACTTGCACTAGAGTCAATAATCTAGTTCATATCGTCATGTGATTAACACTCACAGGTCACATCGCCATGTGACCAACATCCAAAGAGTTTACTAGTGTCACTAAACTAGTTCATCATCATGTGATTAAGACTCAATGAGTTCTGGGTTTGATCATGTTTTGCTTGTGAGAGAGGTTTTAGTCAACGGGTCTGCAACATTCAGATCCGTATGTACTTTGCAAATCTCTAGGTCATATTATAAATGCTGCTTCCACGCTCCACTTGGAGCTATTCCAAATGGTTGCTCCACTATACGTATCCGGTTTGCTACTCAGAGTCATTCGGATAGGTGTTAAAGCTTGCATCGATGTAACCCTTTACGCCGAACTCTTTATCACCTCCATAATCGAGAAACATGTCCTTATTACTCCAATGACAATTTTTGACCGCTATCTAGTGATCCACTCCTGGATCACCTTTGTACCCTCTTGCCAGATATGTGGCAAGGCACACATCAGGTGCGGTACTTAGCATGGCATACCGTATAGAGCCTATGACAAAAGCATAGGGGACGACCTTCGTCCTTCCTCTTTCTTCTGCCGTGGTCGAGCTTTAAGTCTTAACTTCATACCTTACAACTCAGGCAAGAACTCCTTCTTTAGCTGATCCATCTTGAACACCTTCAAGATCATGTCAAGGTATGTGCTCATTTGAAAGTACCATTAAGCGTTTTGATCTATCCTTATAGATCTTGATGCTCAATGTTCAAGTAGCTTAATCCAGGCTTTCCATTGAAAAATACTTTCCAAATAACCCTATATGCTTTCCAAAATTCTATGTCATTTCTGATTAACAACATGTCAACAACATATATTCATCAGAAATTCTATAGTGCTCCCACTCACTTCTTTGGAAATACAAGTTTCTCATAAACTTTGTATACACCCAAAATCTTTGATCATCTCATCAATGCATACATTCCAACTCCGAGATGCTTACTCCAGTCCTTAGAAGGATTGGTGGAGCTTTGCATACTTATTAGCATCTTTCAGGATTGAGAAAACCTTCCGGTTGTATCACATACAACCTTTCCTCAAGAAAATCGTCGAGGAAATAATGTTTTGACATCCTATCTGCAAGATTTCATAAATAATGCAGCAATCGCTAATATAATTCCAACAGACTCTTAGCATCGCTACGAGTGAGAAAGTCTCATCGTAGTCAACTCCTTGAACTTGTCGGAAAACATCTTAATGACAAGTCGAGCTTTCTTAATGGTGATACTTACCATCATTGTCCGTCTTCCTTTTAAAATCCATATGTACCTAACAGCCTTACGACCATCAAGTAGTTCTTCCAAAGTCTACACTTTGTTTTCATACATGGATCCTTTCTCGGATTTTATGGCCTCGAGCCATTTATCGGAATTCAGGACCACCATTGCTTCTCCATAGCTCGTAGGTTCATTGTTGTCTAGCAACATGACTTCCAAGACAGGATTACGTACCACTCTGAAGTAGTACACATCCTTGTCATCCCACGAGGTTTGGTAGTGACTTGATCTGAAGTTTCATGATCACTATCATAAGCTTCCACTTCAATTGGTGTAGGTGCCACAGGAACAACTTCCTGTGCCCTGCCACACACTAGTTGAAGAGACGGTTCAATAACCTCATCAAGTCTCCACCATCCTCCCACTCAATTCTTCCGAGAGAAACTTTTCCTCGAGAAAGGACCCGATTCTAGAAACAATCCCTTATTGCTTTCGGATCTGAGACAGGAGGTATGCCCAACTGTTTTGGGTGTCCTATGAAGATGCATTTATCCGCTTTGGGTTCGAGCTTACCAGCCTGAAACTTTTCACATAAGCGTCACAGCCCCGAACTTTTAAGAAATGACAGCTTAGGTTTCTCTAAACCATAGTTCATACGGTGTCATCTCATCGGAATTACGTGGTGCCCTATTTAAAGTGAATGTGGTTGTCTCTAATGCCTAACCCATAAACTATCGTGGTAATTTGATAAGAGACATCATGGTATGCATCATATCCAATAGGGTGCAGTTATGATGTTCGGACACACCATCACACTATGGTGTTCCAGGCTGTATTAGTTGTGAAACAATTTCCACAATATCTTAATTCTATGCCAAACTCGTAATTCAGATATTCATCTCTATGATCATATCATAGATATTATATCCTCTTATCACGATGATCTTTCAACTTCACCTTGAAATTACTTGAACCTTTCAATAATTCAGACTCATGATTCATCAAGTAAATATACTCAACATCTACTCAAATCATTTGTGAAGTAAGAACATAATGATATCCACTACACGCCTCAGCACTCATTGGACTGCACACATCAAAATGTATTACTTCCAACAAGTTGCTTTCTAGTTCCATTTTACTGAAAACGAGGCTTTCAGTCATCTTGCCCATGTGGTATGATTTGCATGTCTCAGGTGATTCAAAATCAAGCGAGTCCAAATGGTCCGTTTGCATGGAGTTTTCTTCATGCATATACACCAATAGACATGGTTCGCATGTCTCAAACTTTTCAAAAATGAGTGAGTCCAAAGATCCATCAACATGGAGCTTCTTCATGCATTTTATACCGATATGACTTAAGTGGCAGTGCCACAAGTAGGTGGTACTATCATTACTATCCTATATCTTTTGGCATGAACATGTGTATCACTACGATCGAGATTCAATAAACCATTCATTTTAGGCATAAGACCATTGAAGGTATTATTCAAATAAACAGAGTAACCATTATTCTCCTTAAATGAATAACCGTATCGCGATAGACATAATCCAATCATGTCTATGCTCAACGCAAACACCAAATAACAATTATTTAGGTTTTAATACCAATCTCGATGGTAGAGGGAGCGTGCGATGCTTGATCATATCAACCTTGGAAACACTTCCAACACATATCGTCAGCTCACCTTTAGCTAGTCTCCGTTTATTCCGTAGCTTTTATTTCGAGTTACTAACACTTAGCAACTGAACCGGTATCTAATACCCTGGTGCTACTTGGAGTACTAGTAACGTACACATTAACATAATGTATATCCAATATACTTCTATCGACAGTCTTCTCATCTACCAAGTGTCTAGGGTAATTCTGCTCCAGTGGCTGTTCCCCTTTATTACAGAAGCACTTAGTCTCGGGCTTGGGTTCCACTTTGGGTTTCTTCACTTGAGCAGCAACTGACTTGTCGTTTCATGAAGTATCCCTTTATTGCCCTTGCCCTTCTTGAAACTAGTGGTTTCACCAACCATCAACAATTGATGCTCCTTCTTGATTTCTACTTTTGTGGTGTCAAACATCGCGAATATCTCAAGGATCATCATATATGTCCCTGATATATTATAGTTCATCACGAAGCTCTAGCAGCTTGGTGGTAATGACTTCGGAGAAACATCACTATCTCATCTGGAAGATCAACTCCCACTCGATTCAAATGATTGTTGTACTCGGACAATCTGAGCACAAGCTCAACAATTGAGCTTTTCTCCCTTAGTTTGCAGGCTAAGAAAATCGTCGGAGGTCTTATACCTCTTGACATGGGCACGAGTCTGAAATCCCAATTTCAGCCCTCGAAACATCTCATATGTTTCGCGACGTTTTAAAACGTCTTCGGTGCCTCAACTCTAAACCGTTTAACTGAACTATCACGTAGTTATCAAAATGTGTATGTCAGATGTTCGCAACATCCACAGACGACGTTCGAGGTTCAGCACACTGAGCGGTGCATTAAGGACATAAGCCTTCTATGAAGCTATGAGGACAATCCTCAGTTTATGGACCTAGTCCGCATAATTGCTACTATCAACTTTCAACTAAAATTTCTCTAGGAACATATCTAAACAATAGAACTAAAGCGCGAGCTACGACATAATTTGCGAAGACCTTTTGACTATGTTCAGGATAATTAAGTTCATCTTATGAACTCCCACTCAGATAGACATCCCTCTAGTCATCTAAGTGATTACATGATCCGAGTCAACTAGGCCGTGTCCGATCATCACGTGAGACGGACTAGTCATCATCAGTGAACATCTTCATGTTGATCGTATCTACCATACGACTCATGCTCGACCTTTCGGTCTCTTGTGTTCCGAGGCCATGTCTATACATGCTAGGATCGTCAAGTCAACCTAAGTGTTTCGCGTGTGTAAATCTGTCTTACACCCATTGTATGTGAACGTTAGAATCTAACACCCGATCATCACGTGGTGCTTCGAAACAATGAACTGTCGCAACGGTGCACAGTTAGGGGGAACACTTTCTTGAAATTATTATGAGGGATCATCTTATTTACTACCGTCGTTCTAAGTAAACAAGATGCAAAAACATGATAAACATCACATGCAATCAAATAGTGACATGATATGGCCAATATCATATTGCTCCTTTTGATCTCCATCTTCGGGGCTCCATGATCATTATCGTCACCGGCATGACACCATGATCTCCATCATCATGATCTCCATCATCGTGTCTTCATGAAGTTGTCTCGCCAACTATTACTTCTACTACTACAGCTAACGGTTAGCAATAAAGTAAAGTAATTACATGACGTTTATGTTGACACGCAGGTCATAAATAAATTAAGACAACTCCTATGGCTCCTGTCGGTTGTCATACTCATCGACATGCAAGTCGTGATTCCTATTACAAGAACATGATCAATCTCATACATCACATATCATTCATCACATTCTTCTTGGCCATATCACATCACATAGCATACCCTGCAAAAACAAGTTAGACGTCCTCTAATTGTTGTTTGCATGTTTTACGTGGCTGCTATGGGTTTCTAGCAAGAACGTTTCTTACCTACGCAAAAACCACAACGTGATATGCCAATTGCTATTTACCCTTCATAAGGACCCTTTTCATCGAATCCGATCCGACTAAAGTGGGAGAGACAGACACCCGCTAGCCACCTTATGCAACTAGTGCATGTCAGTCGGTGGAACTAGTCTCACGTAAGAGTACGTGTAAGGTCGGTCCGGGCTGCTCCATCCCACAATGCCACCGAATCAAGATTGGACTAGTAACGGTAAGCATATTGAACAAAATCAACGCCCACAACTACTTTGTGTTCTACTCGTGCATAGAAACTACGCGTAGACCTAGCTCTGATTCCACTGTTGGGGAACGTAGCAATAATTCAAAATTTTCCTACGTGTCACCAAGATCAATCTATGGAGTCATCTAGCAACGAGGGAGGAGTGGATCTACATACCCTTGTAGATCGCGCGCGGAAGCATTCAAGAGAACGGGGTTGATGGAGTCGTACTCGTCGTGATCCAAATCACCGATGATCCTAGCGCCGAACGGACGGCACCTCCGTGTTCAACACACGTACGGAGCAGCAACGTCTCCTCCTTCTTGATCCAGCAAGGGGGGAGGAGAGGTTGATGGAGATCCAGCAGCACGACGGCGTGGTGGTGGAAGTAGCGGGATTCCAACAGGGCTTCGCCAAGCGCTGCGGGAGGAGGAAGATGTGTCATGGGAGGGAGAGGGAGGCGCCATGGCTTAGGTGTTGCTGCCCTCCCTTCCCTCCACTATATATAGGGCCAAGGGAGAGGGGGGGGGGCGCAGCCTTGGCCCTTTCTCCAAGGAAGGGTGCGGCCAGGGAGGAGTCCATCCTCCCCAAGGCACCTAGGAGGTGCCTTCCCCTTTTAGGACTCTTCCTTTCCCTTATCTCTTGGCGCATGGGCCTCTTGGGGCTGGTGTCCTTGGCCCATATAGGCCAAGGAGCACACCCCTACAGCCCATGTGGCCCCCCGGGGCAGGTGGACCCCCGGACCCCTTTCGGCACTCCCGGTACAATACCGATAATGCGCGAAACTTTTCCGGCGACCAAAACAAGACTTCCCATATATAAATCTTTACCTCCGGACCATTCCGGAACTCCTCATGACGTCCGGGATCTCATCCGGGACTCCGAACAACTTTCGGGTTACCGCATACTAATATCTCTATAACCCTAGCATCACCGAACCTTAAGTGTGTAGACCCTACGGGTTCGGGAGACATGCAGACATGACCGAGATGACTCTTCGGTCAATAACCATCAGCGGGATCTGGATACCCATGTTTGTTCCCACATGTTCCACGATGATCTCATCGGATGAACCACGATGTCGAGGATTCGATCAATCCCGTATTCAATTCCCTTTGTCTAGCGGTATTGTACTTGCCCGAGATTCGATCGTCGGTATCCGATACCTTGTTCAATCTCGTTACCGGCAAGTCTCTTTACTCGTTCCGTAACACATCATCCCGTGATCAACTCCTTGATCACATTGTGCACATTATGATGATGTCCTACCGAGTGGGCCCAGAGATACCTCTCCATTTACACGGAGTGACAAATCCCAGTCTCGATTCGTGCCAACCCAACAGACACTTTCGGAGATACCTGTAGTGTACCTTTATAGACACCCAGTTACGTTGTGACGTTTGGCACACCCAAAGCACTCCTACGGTATCCGGGAGTTGCACAATCTCATGGTCTAAGGAAATGATACTTGACATTAGAAAAGCTTTAGCATACGAACTACATGATCTTGTGCTAGGCTTAGGATTGGGTCTTGTCCATCACATCATTCTCCTAATGATGTGATCCCGTTATCAACGACATCCAATGTCCATGGCCAGGAAACCGTAACCATCTATTGATCAACGAGCTAGTCAACTAGAGGCTAACTAGGGACATGGTGTTGTCTATGTATCCACACATGTATCTGAGTTTCCTATCAATACAATTATAGCATGGATAATAAACGATTATCATGAACAAGGAAATATAATAATAATAACTAATTTATTATTGCCTCTAGGGCATATTTCCAACACATTTAATCCAAAGACCCATACGAGATGTGCCAATTCGGCCCGTCAACGGCGCGTTAAAGATTTGACACCATTGCAGCCCATTGTCAGTTCGAGCCCGTTAACAACCCGCTATATATTTGGGTTCAATATCGGCCCGATGAGATTTCGGCCTGTTAACAGCCCATTCAGTGGATGGGCCAATTTTCACAATGTACATCTTTCGGCCTTTTAGCGACCCATTTAAATATTGGGCTAATTTTCGGCCTGGTGTGTCTTTCAGCCTATTGACGACCCATAAATCAGTTGGGCTATTTGTAGTCGGACCTGAGTTTCAGCCTTTTAGCGACCCATTTAAGTGTTGGGCCAATTTCCAGCCCGGTGTGTCTTTTAGCCTGGTGACGGCCCATATATCTGTTGGACCTTTTGTAGTCGGACCTGAGTTTTGGCCTTTTAGTGACCCATTTAAGTGTTGGGCCAATTCCCGGCCCTGTGTGCCTTTCAGCCTGTTAACGGACCATAAATGTGTTGGGCCATTTGTAGTCGGACCTGAGTTTTGGCATTTTAACGGCCCATGCCCTTCATGGTCCAATACCAGCCCGGTTTCTCTTTCGGCCTGCTAAAGGCCCACAACACACTTGGGCCATTTACAATACGACCTGACTTTTGGCCTCTTAGCGGCCCATGCTCTTCATGGTCCAGTACAAGCCTGTTGTCTCTTTCGGCCTGCTAAAGGCCCACAGTATAGTTGGGCCATATGTAGCCCGAACTTAGTAACGGCCCGTGAAATCAATTAGGCCCACCTGTTGCCTGCTTCGATGTCAGCCTGTTAACGACCCAAGAGTTAAGAGGGCCGACCATTAACTTTCGGCCTGGTAATGGCCCATTAACTTAATGGGCCCACTAAAGTTCGTACATGTCTTTAGGCCAAATTATATAATTTGAGCCCATTACGACGAGCAATTATGCACATGACCAAAACTGATCAAGAAAAGGTACGACATATAGGGAAAACGTTGCACATCCAGCATATATTACAGGAAATTACATCCACTGGGCAATCAAAGATTGATGCCAGTGCAAATAAATGAACAGAACCTAATGATCTACAACGTCACAATCTGCAACCTCAGCATGGATGACGCCCATAAGCATGTGGGCAAGTTCATGCTGCTTTGCTACACTGTCTCTGGAAACATTGATCAATTATTGTGTCGCACGACTCTGCACCTCTGATTCCTCCACCATTTCCATCATTCCTTCAGCCATTAATTGGTTCACAAACATACATTTTTTCTGTTGCATTCGAGACAGAGGATACTTAACAGATTCAGATGGCGATTTTGGCAGGCTTGTATCATTGATAGTGGAGAGTGTCTTGACCACTACATCATAACATAAATTAGGAGGGGAACCAAACAGATTTATCATGAGTTATTGGCATATTACCTGGCCTAGATTTATTGGAAAGAAACATGGGGCTGCCTTGCTGTTTTCAGAGTTTGTCTTCTTATCTTCAGCAGCCTGCACCAAATTAAGACACTAGCATTGCTATCATTGGCCAAGTCAGATAATAGGAAAGCAACATTGGCACAACGAACGTTTGGGCAACTAGCCAACACCAAATTAACACAATATGGCGCAGCTATCATCAGCCAGGTAAGGTAATACGAAAGCAACATTGACACAATGAATGAATGGGCAACCAGAGCAACACTATAATTCAGTAATGTGCATGATATGAGATAGTACACTCATGCAGCTCAGTATGCAAAACTACCAGGCATTTTTCTTTACAAAAATAAGCATTGTCGCCTTTAACATTTTGCTACAACTAATTTTATATCAGAGAAAGGTTGGATTCACGCCGATTAACAAAATACATGCTGATGTAAAAATATAGTGATATACAAAAAATACTTACGTCAGCATTGGAGCACAGAGAATTCCCGCAAGATATTTTCCTCGAATACAATCCCAATGAAGGAAATCTTCTATCATTTAACCTTATTTTCTAAAAGAGAGATGGGTAAGAAATATGTAGAAAATATGATCAGAATGCTATAAAATTTCATGATGCGAGGATACACACACGCTTCTTAGAATGGAGTTGACATTCTTTTGCTGGACTGGAGCGGACTAGTTCTTTGGCCACTGGAATCTACTTATTATTAGTGGGAGTTGTGTTTCTCTATGCTGGAGCAGTATCTATGAAAAATGGAGTTGGTTTATTATCTCCTGGCGTTTGGTTCTTTTGCAATGACCTGGTTTGTAACCCTTCAGATTCTAACATAATCGTCTTCCCCTTGCATGCCTTATATAGAAGAATGGTGCTTCAATTATAAAACATGGTACATCAGAGATGGAATAGGTACTGAAGAATAGAAAGGCATGACATATTGACATGTATTCCCTCCATCTGGAAATAAATGGATGGGTCTAGGTGTATTTCAGTTCTAGATACATCCAGTTTTATCCATTTCTGCGACATTGTGACGCCCGGATAATTAGGCTACAGTAATCCCATGTTAACGATGCCACGCCACTTTGATTACTGTTGGTAATCTCGCGTTAGTTCGAAACCGATTCAAATTCAAATTCAAAATCAAGCAAACAATAAAAGTTTTTCAAATATTAAAACTAAAATGTTCAATAAATAGTAGATAAATCAGAGGTTATGATAAAATTGTAAACAACATTATTGAAATTTGATAAGTGACTTAAACAACCTCAAACAGTGGCTGAAAACATTATTTACTAACCTTTTTATTAATAAAAAATAAATATGAAATGATAATTACCCCAAACTAGTTTTTGGTGGTAGGATATATTGTGCTGTGAATTGTGGGCCAGCTCTCATATTTTACAAAACTCATTTGGTGCCCAAGCAATTAGCCAAAACAGAAAAGGAAATAAATAAAAGAAAAGAAAATACATAAAAAAAGAAAGAGAAAACCCCCTGCCCCCCGGGCTTCGGCCCAGTAAGCCAAGGCCCAACCGGCCAGCCCACCCCCACTCACCTTATCCCCACCACCTACCAAACCCTATCCCCATCTCTCCCACTCCCCCCACGAACCCCACTTGCTCCCTCCCGCACGCCTCTCTCCCCTTCCCTGTCTGGATCAGGGTAGAGGGCCCTGACCCCCCGCCCGACGCCGCTCGACACCCCCCCGTTCGCCGGACCTCCCTGTGGGACTGCCCGTCCCCAACTCTCCCTCGTCGGCTCCGATGCCCCGCCACCACGCCGCTGGATGGACGCCCCGCCACCTCGCCGATGGATGGATGCCGCGCCGCCTACCGTCGACGCTCGCCTCCCCGACCTCCTCCCCGGCAGACTCCATCGAGCCTCGCCGGCGAACCCCTGCAACGGGGGTGAGGACCCCGACCCACTCCGCCTACCCCTTTTTCTCCCCTTTCCTCGTCGCTTGCGCAGTCCCTGCCCGCTGTCCGCCATGGCCGTGCTCTAGCCGCGTCCCGCCTGGCCGCTCGCATGCTCGCACTCACCCCGCACGCGCCCATAGCTGCGCCGGCCGCGTCGTTGCCCCCCCCACTTCAGCTGCTCACCATCGCCGTCATGCACGCCGCCCGCGCTGGCCCCGGACCTTCCCTGCTCTGCTGCGCCTGCCGCCTTGTGCAACCGCGCCCCCTATGCCGCGCCTGAGCGCCACTGACCGCTGCCGCACTCCCCTACCGGGTTGCTACCACCGGCCGCCTGTTGCCGGTGGCTTGCTCGAGCGGCCATGGCCGAACGCCCCTGTACGTGCGTGCGTGTGCACACGGCTGAGCCTCTGGACGGCTCTGTGCAATTTAATTAGGGGGCTAATTCCCCTCTAATGCTAACCTTCATCACTAACAACCCATGACAGATGGGCCCCATGGGTTAAATAATCCTTGGATAAAAATATGAGTCAATTACATGTGGACCCCCACTGCTGTTAGTTAAGTGTTAAATTTGATTAAAATTGCCTAAGTCAATGACAGCCGGGTCCCGCCTGCACTATTCTCCTTTTGACTAGTCAATGTTGACTAGGTCAACCCTGCCACTGGACCCCCACCTGTCAGCTACTGATCCAACTTCCTGGGTACACAGAAGAGTACCCATATCATTTACCCCCTTTTATTTATGAATTAATATATATTTTCAGAATATGTTTTAAACTTAGAAAATCAATATAAAATAATCTATAACTTGGATGAAAATATTATATACATGAAAGATGCTCAGAAAAATCCACCGAATCTAGATATGCGGTCCGTTTATCAGCCACACGTCCCTAGCATAGAGAACATGCAACATTTTACCTCCGGTTCATCTGTCCAAAAACGTCAAACACCGGGAAAAGTTTCCCGGATGTTTTCCCCCTTCGTCGGTATCACCTATCCCTGCATTAGGTCTCCCTAGCATCGTGTATTGCCATGTTATGCTTTTTGTAGCTTTGATTGCTCTATTATTTATTGTGTTCCCTTGTTACTTCTTTCCGGAAGACCCCGAGACTGCTGGTGACCCCCAGTTCGACTACGGTGTTGATGACCCGTCCTTCTTGCCAGAGCAACCAGGCAAGCCCCCCCTTGATCACCAGACATCGCCTACTCTTCTCTCTACTGCTTGCATTAGAGTAGTGTAGCATGTTACTGCTTTCCGTTAATCCTATTCCGCTGCATAGCCTGTCTTTGCCACTACTGTTGTTACCTTTACCCGCAATCCTAAATGCTTAGTATAGGATGCTAGTATTCCATCAGTGGCCCTACACTCTTGTTCGTCTGCCATGCTGTACTACTGGGCCGTGATCACTTCGGGAGGTGATCACGGGAATATGCTATATACTTGATACTGTTACATTACTTATGTTACTGTTCATAGATGGGGGCTGAAGGGGCAGGTGGCTCCATCCCGGTAGAGGTGGGCCTGGGTTCCCGACGGCCCCCGACTGTTGCTTTGTGGCGGAGCGATAGGGCAGGTTGAGGCCACCTAGGAGAGAGGTGGGCCTGGCCCTGGTCGGCGTTCGCGGATACTTAACACGCTTAACGAGATCTTGGTATTTGATCTGAATCTGGCTACTGGCCTATACGCACTAACCATCTATGCGGGGATAGTTATGGGCACTCGACGTCGTGGTATCAGCCGAAGCCTTCGTGACGTTAGCGACTCAGCGGCGCGCGCCGGGTTGGACTGGAACGCCTGCTCTTGTATAAGGGAGGCTAGGTTTGCTCACCGGCCGCGTAGGCAACGTGCAGGTGTGCAATGGGTGATGGGCCCAGACCCCTGCGCCATAGGATTTAGACCGGCGTGCTGACCTCTCTGTTGTGCCTAGGTAGGGCTGCGACGTGTTGATCTTCCGAGGCCGGGCATGACCCAGGAAAGTGTGTCTGGACAAAGGGGATCGAGCGTGTTGGGAAATGTGGTGCACCCCTGCAGGGAAGTTAATCTATTCGAATAGCCGTGATCTTCGGTAATAGGACAACTTGGAGTTGTACCTTGACCTTATGACAACTAGAACCGGATACTTAATAAAACACACCCTTCCAAGTGCCAGATACAACCCGGTGGTCGCTCTCTAACAGGGTGACGAGGAGAGGATCGCCGGGTAGGATTATGCTACACGATGTTACTTGGTGAACTTACCATCTACTCTCTTCTTCTGCTGCAAGATGGAGGTTACCAGAAGCGTAGTCTTCGATAGGGCTAGCTATCCCCCTCTTATTCCGGCATTCTGCAGTTCAGTCCACATATGATAGCCTTATTCCATTTGATACCAATGCATACATATGTAGTGTAGCTCCTTGCTTGCGAGTGCTTTGGATGAGTACTCACAGTTGCTTTGCTCCCCCTTTTCCCCCTTTCTATACTCGATTGCTGCGACCAGACGTTGGAGCCCAGGAGCCAGACGCCATCGTTGATGACGACTACTACTACTCGGGAGGTGCCTACTACTACATGCAGCCCGCTGACGACGACTAGGAGTAGTTTAGGAGGATCCCAGGCAGGAGGCCTGCGCCTCTTTCGATCTGTATCCCAGTTTGTGCTAGCCTTCTTAAGGCAAACTTGTTTAACTTATGTCTGTACTCAGATATTGTTGCTTCCACTGACTCGTCTATGATCGAGCTCTTGTATTCGAGCCCTCGAGGCCCCTGGCTTGTAATATGATGCTTGTATGACTTATTTTATTTGTAGAGTTGTGTTGTGATATCTTCCCGTGAGTCCCTGATCTTGATCGTACACATTTGCGTGTATGATTATAGTACGATTAAATCAGGGGCATCACAAGTTGGTATCAGAGCCGACTGCCTATAGGAATCCCCCTTTCCAACTCCTTGGCCGAAGTCGAGTCTAGTCATTGAAAAAAAACTTTTCCAACATGGCTGTGTGGCTTATGGCCCATGTCGCCATTGGGTGGTAATAGGATCTTTTATTCCTCGACCTTTACTCTGGGACTCTGAACTCTCTTCTATTCGGGTTAAATGATTTTGCTAAAATCTAACTTTAGGTTCTCGAAAATACTTCCTTCCGGAGAGCCCCTTCAGGCCAGATGATCGCCTGCTGCACCAGAAGATTCTGAAGACACTCTCTGATGCTTTCCCGAGACCCTTATGCCCTTTGTCATTGCGATCCCTACCACCGATAAATCTTTATGGATAACTACATACACTTGTCGTCCATAGCTTCACTTCCAATTGTTCTTGTTATTACAAGATACCCTGAAATACTTCAGATATTCCGAGAATACTCTGTGCCTACTGCCTTGCAGTTAATAGCCACATAAATACCCCTATGGATAATTCCTCGCACTTGCCGTGTATCCGCTTATCCCTAGCCATTCATGTGTTTCACATAATTCCTCGAAATACCATTCGATTTTCTGAAAATCCTCAGCAGCCCATTGCTCTTGATTTCCTTGCCTTCCTGCATTATGGTTAATTCCATACTTCTGGTAATCTCCGTTGACATCCTCTGTCACTATCATTTCGAGTCACTTGATTCGATATGTTGCGAATGCTCGCAATCCTCAATCAGATCCTAGAATTCATCCTTCCGGCTCAGACGTCATTTTGAACATGAGCTGGTCCTCAACCAATCAAGTTGTCGTCGAATGTACCCCTAAGTCTATTCAACTTATCCATTCTTAATCAGAGCGTTTGCTTCTGATCCCTGGGTGAGAAATCATAATTCCTTTACATTTGAGCTTTGAATTAGTCAGTTGTTCCTATAATCTGATCTCCTTCCATTCTTCCTCCCTCTAGCTGGGTACCGATGCTCACATCAGATCCCTTGTGGACCACCAGACCCTTTGTCGTGTGTTATCCAATAGCGTCCTTCACATTCAATAAACCTTGTGATCCTTCCCTCGGATACATAATGCCTTTCGTAAATTGCATCCTCTCGTTTTGTCACCCATGCTCTACTATCGAGCTTGTGTTATTTACTATTGAATCTTGTGGTATAAGTTCCCAAGATGCCCCTAAGGGTTGAACCTATGCCTTTTCGAATCTGTGTGAACCCAGAAACTACTACGGGTCATACTCTACTGTTGTTATGTCAGATAAGACTTGAACACTACAACTTCGTCGAAGGCGAGAAGTGAATGAAAGGTTATGCAATTGGAGAAGTGGGAGTCGACCTTGAACTTTGTGTTCATGCCCATGGACACGATGTAGATCCTATCATAGAAGCTTCTTGGAATAATAACTATTTCCTTGGTTTGATATCATCTGATATCTATGTATTGATCCTTTGCAATCATGGTCCTGACCGCATTTTCTCCTTGATTCCATCTCTTAGACAAGTTAAAGCACTTGTCTTCTGTTAATCGATACATCTCCGCAACCTCTATTTTGATCTTCCTCGAGTATTAACCTCTGGTATCTCGAGAAGTGTGTTGCTCCCCGCGATTCTTCATCTAGTATTGCTTCTCACCGATCTCAGATTCCCCCCAGGTTCTGGGTTATTACTCACTCAAGAACACCGATAAGTGAATCGATTCCGCACTCCGATTCAATAACTCTAAGTAATTCTCATTGCTTACGAGTTCAATAATCCTTCAAGTCATTCTTAGCCTTATCGGCTATATCATTATCGGCTGATTTTAACTGTGCTACCTGGTCCTTATTCTCGGAGCACAACTTTTGATGATGAGCTAAGCTTATGTCGATCTCCCTCATCATATCATTTCTCCTTGAACATCGAGCTTGGTTTCGAGTTTGTGTTGTACCCTTGGTTCCAATAACTTTTCGCTTCATCATTCATGTGACTTGATGTCATCACCGGTTGATTACATCTTCATGAAATATCTCAACAAATGTGTCATGATCATCATCAGCATTCTGAGATCTTCTAGGATATCAATTGAATTCATGATGAGAAATACCATCCTTGCCCTCGATGAATTTTATTATCATCGACCACTTTATTGCTTTCCCTCCAACACAAACTTGTTCATGTTTTGTGTTGTATCTTGAGATCCTTGCTATCCAACTTATGTTATGTTCTACCTTGGGGTATTACCATCTCTTGTTGTCAAGAATGTGGTGAGAATTTCACCACCTCTTAAGAATTCTTGATATATTAATACTTCTCGCCATCTCCGTTCTTTCCTTGGTCCCCGTGTTGTTTTTAACCGGAATACCGACAATTGAGCTATGACGTGTAATTCAAAACTTCTAGCAACCCTATTGCTTCGAAGTTAAGGGTCGTCATTTCATTTTTAGACCATTGGTTATCGAATCACCATTCTAACATTGATCATGCTACCTAAGCCCATATTTCGGGTGCACTTTTCAACCAATGTTTAACTGTGTACGTTCTCCTCGAGCATACCTCATTATATCATTTGATCTGACAAATGTTATCTCCTTGTTCACATAAATGTGGAAATCCATCTTTTGAAAATCTCAATGAATTGTCGCTGATTCAATCAGCCACCTCCTCACCTCTTCATGATTTAATGATGAACTCTTGTTTCAGAACTCACTTCCATAGCCCAATTCCCGAGAATCTTACAATGTCATCTTGACAATTTTTGTTACACCTTTCTTCTCAGGCATCCTGAGTCTGAGGTATCCTGACACCAATCAGATCTGAATCTCGGTCAGATATGATGGTTGGAACATATTTCCAAGAGTTATAACATTGGTCTTTATATGATCTGGTAAGGTGATGTCATGCCTAGCACACCTGGCCGGAGGACCTATTGTTATAGTTTCCTTTTTAACAAGGTTAACCATTTTTATATGAGGAAATTGAATGCCTTATTTAATAAGTTTATCCTGATGGACCTTTCGTGTATCCGAAGTCCGACCTTTGCTTGATGACCATGTCAATGCTATCTCGAAGCATGTCTGTGGTACTCCGATTTTCAATAAAAA
Source organism: Triticum urartu (assembly GCF_003073215.2). Classification (NCBI taxonomy): domain Eukaryota; kingdom Viridiplantae; phylum Streptophyta; class Magnoliopsida; order Poales; family Poaceae; genus Triticum; species Triticum urartu. Next base: position 384,034,192 of record NC_053026.1, on the reverse strand, counting down.
TATTTGAAGCACAATGCTAAATTTCGTTATCAATTATCCAAACACCATTGTATGGGTAATGTCATGAAGTTCCTCCTCCTTTACCTAAAGGGTTTTCTGCGTTATATCCCGTCATGGATATCAGGATCTGCTTGTCCTTGGGAATGATATATCCCTGAAACATGTGTTTAAACACAGTTACATTTCCATTGTTCTGTTTAATCTGATAGACACTTTTACCTTTCCATTGGTTTGTTTAAACCCTTTCTAGGATTTATATGATCTAAGCAGTAATAAGTCACTGCTTTTGTAAGCACCTTGGTGTACCAATCTGTCAGTAAGAACCTGTTACTATTGTTGATGACATTCCGGTAACCACCGATGGACGAGAACTTTGCCTACTGGTCTGCCTCGTTTAACAAGCAGGAAGATGGTTCTCTTCGTCCCTCGCCCTTGGTACCAACATTGTTACCGACATAACTGGTAGGTTATTCTCTGACATGCCTTGATATCATGATCGTGCATGATGAAAGCGCCCTTCCTACTTTTAACCCACATTGTGGGCCCATAACCCACAGTTGCACATGATCAAAACCTGACTCTCCTATATACCCCCTATTTCCAAAGTTAATTCCTTGCACTTGGCCTCGTATGTGATTCACGAGCCACCTTCCGAGAAATCATCAATTCTGGTATCAGACACAATACTTATTCCCATTGCTTTGAACCCCTTTCACACCCTGTTTCAGGCATCAAACGATTGCCTGCCCGCTCGAAACTTCCCATGATACCTCCTTACCTTGCTCTCGATATTTTTGTAAGTTTAAATTCGAGAGTTACTTCTGCCACCTTCCTCGATTTTATCTACCAGATAGTCGACCTTGCAGAGGTCTGTTCTCCCAGAATGCCCACCCTTTATTCTTTCATAAGAACGATGGAGATCCTGAAGGAAGGATGACGACTTCATCAGGATAACCTGAAGCAGACAAATGAAGACTTCAATGTAATGGATTGACCTCTTCGAGAAGAGCAACCAACACTGAGAAGACCCATTAGAATTTCGTAACCAAACCCCTTTCCCCTTACTCCCGCTCCTAAATCTCGGGACGAGATTTCTTGTAGTGGAGGAGAATTGTGACGCCCGGATAATTAGGCTACAGTAATCCCACGTTAATGATGCCACGTCACTTTGATTACTGTTAGTAATCTCGCGTTAGTTCGAAACCGATTGAAATTCAAAATCAAAATCAAGCAAACAATAAAAGTTTTTCAAATATTAAAACTAAAATGTTCAATAAATAGTAGATAAATCAGAGGCTATGATAAAATTGTAAACAACATTACTGAAATTTGATAAGTGACTTAAACAACCTCAAACAGTGGCTGAAAACATTATTTACTAACCTTTTTATTAATAAAAAATAAATATGAAATGATAATTACCCCAAACTAGTTTTTGGTGGTAGGATATATTGTGTTGTGAATTGTGGGCCAACTCTCATATTTTACAAAACTCATTTGGTGCCCAAACAATTAGCCAAAACAGAAAAGGAAATAAATAAAAGAAAAGAAAATACATAAAAAAGAAAGAGAAAACCCCCTGCCCCCTGGGCTTCGGCCTAGCAAGCCAAGGCCCAACCGGCCATCCCACCCCACTCACCTTATCCCCACCACCTACTGAACCCTATCCCCATCTCTCCCACTCCCCCCACGAACCCCACTCGCTCCCTCCCACACGCCTCTCTCCCCTTCCCCGTCTGGATCGGGGCAGAAGGCCCCGACGCCCCCGCCCGACGCCCCCCATTTGCCGGACCTCCCTGTGGGACTGCCCATCCCCGACTCTCCCTCGCCGGCTCCGACGCCCTGCCACCACGCCGCTGGATGGACGCCCTGCCACCTCGCCGATGTATGGACGCCGCGTCGCCTACCGTCGACGCTCGCCTCCCCGACCTCCTCCCCGGCGGACTCCGTCGAGCCTCGCCGGCGAACCCCTGCAACGCGGGTGAGGACCCCGCCCCACTCTGCCTACCCCTTTTTCTCCCCTTTCCCCGTCACTTGCGCCGTCCCTGCCCGCTGTCTGCCATGGCCGCGCTCCGGCCGCGTCCCGCCTGGCCGCTCGCGTGCTCGCACTCACCCCGCGCGCGCCCACAGCTACGCCGGCCGCGTCGTTGTCCCCCCCACTTTGGCTGCTCACCATCGCTGTCATGCACGCCACCCGCGCTGGCCCCGGGCCTTCCCTACTCTGCTGCGCTCGCCGCCTTGTGCAACCGCGCCCCCTATGCCGCGCCTGACCGCCACCGACCGCTGCCGCACTCCCCTACTGGGTTGCTACCGCCGGCCGCCTGTTGCCGGTGGCTTACTCGAGCGGCCATGGCCGAACGCCCCTATACGTGCGTGCGTGTGCACACGGCTGAGCCTCTGGCCGACTCTGTGCAATTTAATTAGGGGGCTAATTCCCCTCTAATGCTAACCTTCATCACTAACCACCCATGACAGATGGCCCCCATGGGTTAAATAATCCTTGGATAAAAATATGAGTCAATTACATGTGCACCCCCACTGCTGTTAGTTAAGTGTTAAATTTGATTAAAATTGCCTAAGTCAATGACAGCCGGGTCCCGCCTGCACTATTCTCCTTTTGACTAGTCAATGTTGACTGGGTCAACCCTGCCACTGGACCCCCACCTGTCGGCTACTAAGCCAACTTCCTGGGTACACAGAAGAGTACCCATAGCATTTACCCCCTTTTATTTATGAATTAATATATATTTTCAGAATATGTTTTAAACTTAGAAAATCAATATAAAATAATCTATAACTCGGATGAAAATGTTATATACATGAAAGATGCTCAGAAAAAGCCAACGAATCTGGATATGCGGTCCGTTTATCAGCCACACGTCCCTAGCATAGCGAACATGCAACATTTCACCTCCGGTTCATCTGTCCAAAAACGTCAAACACCGGGAAAACTTTCCCGGATGTTTTCCCCCTTCGTCGGTATCACCTATCCCTGCGTTAGATCTCCCTAGCATCGCGTATTGCCATGTTATGCTTTGTGTTGCTTTGATTGCTCTATTATTTATTGTGTTCCCTCGTTACTTCTTTCCCGTAGTCCCCGAGACTGCCGGCGACCCCCAGTTCGACTACGGTGTTGATGACCGTCCTTCTTGCCAGAGCAACCAGGCAAGCCCCCCCTTGATCACCAGATATCGCCTACTCTTCTCTCTACTGCTTGCATTAGAGTAGTGTAGCATGTTACTGCTTTCCGTTAATCCTATTCTGCTGCATAGCCTGTCTTTGCCACTACTGTTGTTACCTTTACCTGCAATCCTAAATGCTTAGTATAGGATGCTAGTATTCCATTAGTGGCCCTACACTCTTGTCCGTCTACCATGCTGTACTACTGGGCCGTGATCACTTCGGGAGGTGATCACGGGCATATGCTATATACTTGATACTGTTACATTACTTATGTTACTGTTCAGGGATGGGGGCTGAAGGGGCAGGTGGCTCCATCACGGTAGAGGTGGGCCTGGGTTCCCGAAGGCCCCCGACTATTGCTTTGTGGCGGAGCGACAGGGCAGGTTGAGGCCACCTAGGAGAGAGGTGGGCCTGGCCCTGGTCGGCGTTCACGGATACTTAACACGCTTAACGAGATCTTGGTATTTGATCTGAGTCTGGCTACTTGCCTATATGCACTAACCATCTACGCGGGGACAGTTATGGGCACTCGATGTCGTGGTATTAGCCGAAGCCTTCGTGACGTCAGCGACTGAGCGGCGCGCGCCGGGTTGGACTTGAATGCGTGCTCTTGTATAAGGGAAGCTAGGTCTGCTCACCGGCCGCGTACGCAACGTGCAGGTGTGCAATGGGCGATGGGCCCAGACCCCTGTGCCATAGGATTTAGACCGGCGTGCTGACCTCTCTGTTGTGCCTAGGTAGGGCTGCGACGTGTTGATCTTCCGAGGCCGGGCATGACCCCGGAAAGTGTGTCCGGACAAAGGGGATCGAGCGTGTTGGGAAATGTGGTGCACTCCTGCATGGAAGTTAATCTATTCGAATAGCCGTGATCTTCGGTAACAGGACGACTTGGAGTTGTACTTTGACCTTATGACAACTAGAACCGGATACTTAATAAAGCACACCCTTCCAAGTGCCAGATACAACCCGGTGGTCGCTCTCTAACAGGGCGACAAGGAGAGGATCGCCGGGTAGGATTATGCTACACGATGTTACTTGGTGAACTTACCATCTACTCTCTTCTTCTGCTGCAAGATGGAGGTTACCAGAAGCGTAGTCTTTGATAGGGCTCGCTATCCCCCTCTTATTCCGGCATTCTGCAGTTCAGTCCACATATGATAGCCTTATTCCATTTGATACCAATGCATACATATGTAGTGTAGCTCCTTGCTTGCGAGTACTTTGGATGAGTACTCACGGTTGCTTTGCTCCCCCTTTTCCCCCTTTCTATACCCGATTGCTGTGACCAGACGTTGGAGCCCAGGAGCCAGACGCCACCGTTGATGACGACTACTACTCGGGAGGTGCCTACTACTATGTGCAGCCTGCTGACGACGACCAGGAGTAGTTTAGGAGGATCCCAGGCAGGAGGCCTGCGCCTCTTTCGATCTGTATCCCAGTTTGTGCTAGCCTTCTTAAGGAAAACTTGTTTAACTTATGTCTGTACTCAGATATTCTTGCTTCCGCTGACTCGTCTATGGTCGAGCTCTTGTATTCGAGCCCTCGAGGCCCCTGGCTTGTAATATGATGCTTGTATGCCTAATTTTATTTGTAGAGTTGTGTTGTGATATCTTCCCGTGAGTCCCTGATCTTGATCGTACACATTTGCGTGTATGATTAGTGTACGATTGTATCGGGGGCGTCACAGACATGTAATCCGGACGAAGGGAGTATGATGTAAGAGCTAGGGATACGACATGACAACACAGTAAAAAAACACTGAACACCCACTGCAGAACCAAAGTAATCAAACCCACTGATATGAGATAGTACACTCATGCAGCTCAGGATGCAAAACTACCAGGCAGTTTTCCTTACAAAAATCAACATTGTGGCCTTTAATCATACATTTTGCTACAACTAAATTTAGATCAGATAAAGGTTGGATTCACGCCGATTAACAAAATACATGCTGATGTAAAAATATAGTGATATACAGCAGGTACTTACATCTGCATTGGAGTACAGAGAATTCCTGCAAGAATCTTTCCTCACAGACGATACCAGTGCAGAAATTCTTCTATCTGTTAAGCTTATTTTCTAAAAGAGAGATGGGTAAGAAACATGTAGAAAATATGATCAGCATGCTATAAAATTTCATGATGCAAGGATACGCACACGCTTCTTTGAATGGAGTTGACATATTTTTGCTGGACTAGAGCGGACTAGTTCTTTGGCCACTGGAATCTGCTTATTATCAGTAGGAGTTGGGTTTCTCTGTGCTGGAGCAGTATCTATAAAAACTGGAGTTGGTTTATTATTTCCTGGCGTTTGGATCTTTTGCAAAGACCTGGTTTGTAACCCTTCAGGTTCTAACATAGTCGTCTTCCCCTTGCATGCCTTGTATAGAAGAATGGTGCTTCAATTATAAAACATGCTACAACAGAGAGATGGAATAGGTACTAAAGAATAGAAAGACATGACATATTGACATGTATTCCCTCCATCCAGAAAAATGGATGAGTCTAGGCATATAGTCTAGGCGTATTTTAGTCTAGGCATATTTTATCCATTTCGGCAACATGTAATCCGGATGGAGGGAGTATGGTGTAAGAGCTAGGGATACGACATGACAACATAGTAAAAAAACACTAGTTGAATGTAAAACTATATGCTAGCAGAATACGTATAGAAAAAACCAAGGCAACATACATGTGTATGATTGGGAAACTAAGATGGCATTGCAACAGAGCACTAGAACATCACTTCAATGTAAAAAACATGGTATGGTAGATAGATGAAGTACATACTGATGAATAACAATGCATAAGATATTCAGAAGCATGATGTCCAAATTAAGCAGATGGCATTGTGATAGAGTAGAATGACAGTACTTGAATTTGAAAACATGTTATCATGAATGGAATAGGTACTGAAAAACAGGAAGGCATGACATATTTGCATGCATGATCAGCATGCTAAGCACATGGCCTTGCAACAGAGTAGATACACTCCAGGACATTATATGCATGTTGTACCCATATCACGGGCCAAGTTAGAGCAAGGACCTTGTGAGGTGAAGAGGATTCAACATCTTTCTGCAAGACTTCTGAAGAACTGCCTTTACATGTTCCATCGTATTGGGTATCATTGACATCAAGTTTATTGGCCTTTACATTGCTCCTTGAGGTTCTTGTGGATATATCAATGTGTGCAATTATATCTGACATGCATGGAAGACAACTAGTAGTTAGATTTATGTAATGAGTGCCTGTAGGAGATGACATAAATAGTAGGATTGGGGTTAACTAGCAGCAACAGGTCTCAAAAACTAAAGGGAGAACACATATGAAAGCTACAGAATATGTATCGTTTGTACTCGAGATTAACTAGATGGCACACAAAAGTATTAAAGAACAACATAGGTAATACTAGAAGTGGTATAATACTATAATCACCAGCCTGTGGGATAGCGTTGGCTGATGGATGATAACTATGGAACAACGTTACCTAAAGAACAAGTATCTTAGCTGAACTATGGAACAACGTTAACTCCTGAACAAGACCCGTAAAAGATCAGCATGAATATACAGTGAAATGTGATAATCTATTTTCCATGCTTAGATGAATAACAAAGCCATAAATGTTGCACACAAGTAAGATGAGGGCACAACCTATCTGGCCGCCATCCATAGGAGTGAGCATCATGTGCTGACTTGTTGATGGCCCTGCAGTTGTTGTGGCTGTCCATGTCGGGCACGCGCATTCGATGCAGGGAACTGTTGACTGGGGACTATAGCTCCCTTCTGGTGTATGCTTCCCTTGTTGGAGCAGCTGCGGTGAGTCGGAAGACGGTGTGGCTGAAGATGCAGATAATGCATAATGTTAAGAACAACACATCTCTTTGATCTGAAAAAATACACTAAGAGATCAACAACAAGGTACGAGAGTGGTCGCACGTCTGTTGACTGAGACTAAATTGGGGTCACATGATTTTATTTTATTTTGGTACTGTCCAATCTACGCTGAATGGCTTGATGGCCGTCTTGTGCCTCCCGGCTGACACTGTTAGAAATCTTCCCCGAGGAGCCGGCGACCAATGGCAGAGCAGCTTGCCTCCGCCGTCCATGGCCCCGGCTAAAACCCCGTTCCTGCCCCACCGCATTGTCATGGTTGCGCCGCCCCCGGGCCAATCCACAAAGACTCCCCGTCATCCAGATCCGGCGGCGGTAGTACCTTGAACCCACGCAACTCTAAGATAGCCATCTAAGCGCTGCTTTTGCGGCAAACTTGCGGCCCCACACCCTTACGTTAGAAACCAGCCAACCGGCAGCCTAGGAGCTCTGCCGCCTCGAGGGGTGGTGCTTCCCATTGGGAATCGATTGGCCCAGAATAAAAATTCAGACAACTAATGCCTAAAAAAAGTGATTTGAGATGAGGGTGCGACCTATCTGGCGGCATGGTGAAGTAGGCAGGTCGAGCTGTCGAGTCGGTGAGGCTGGTGCAGTTGTGGTGGCCACTAGCGGCAGGGAAACAACAATGTCGCGACGGTCGACGGCTATGAGGAAGCAGCGCCGGGACTCTAGACGGATCCGAAGTTAGAGCCGCTCCGGCGCCGTGAACAACAGCGGGGGTGAATCGGCTCTGGTACGGTTCACGCGGCCGTCGTCGAGGCAGCTCCAGCAGCACGGAGTAAGAGGCACACGACCCAGTGCACGACGACAAATGGACAGCGTCTCCGGCATTAGGGAGGAGGGCGGCTGTGAAATTGGTGCGGTGGGGGGCACCATGGAGGAGGGGCTGAGGTTTTGCGGCTCGAGAGAAGGGAGCTTCCGGGGAGAAGGTGATTTGGCGCCCACGAAGTATGATGGGGGGGAGGATTGGGAGGGGAGTGGAACCATGTTTTACGGACGCATTTGTCTGAAATGTGAGGGGGAGTTATAGTTCTACCCTTGCCTTTAGGCTTCTCGGCTTGGGTCTGTGTACCGAGGCTCGGGGATAGTAGAGTAACTTTGCTTCTCCCCAAATAGTGGGCGGGAGCGATTTCGGGCGAGGAGGGCGTGTTTTGAAATATAGTGGGCGCGAGCGATTTCGGGTGAGGAGAGCGTGTTTGGAAATAGTGGGCGCAAGCTATCTCAGGCGAGGAGAGCGTGTTTTGCCGACCATGGTTTATGAATTATTCGGCACATGTCATTTCGGCCGAGGAGAAGGCATGCTTGGATGAAGTTACGAACCTACCCTCGATGCACAATGGGCCAATTAATGCGTCTCCCACATAGGACGGTAATTTCGCGTCTCCCATTTATTTGCTCGGGCGAATTCCACTGAGCAGAGGATGTTTAACGGTTTGTTCAAAATTTGGGAGAACGAGCATCCACGTCTACCTTACCGAGTCGATTCGAATCAAATTTAGAAATATTAGCTTGCCACTTCTTTTTTAGATGGAGAGATGATGCTCGGGAGTAATGTGTTTTTACATGCTCGTTGCTAGCGATTTACTATATGAAAAATAGTTGACCCACTCAAAAACGGGAATCAAACCCAAAATGAAATATCTCGATTCAATGAAATAGCTCGTTGACCAGGTCAAAATAGTGAACTAAATCCAAAATTGAACACCTCAATTGAATAGCATGTTGTACAGTATTATAGTACTCCATGAACATGTTGAAAGTCAAATTAATGAACTTGTTTGATATATGCATATATCTGTTCATATGTGGATTGCAGACAACATGTTCTCCAATTTAAATATTTGAATGCAAGTTTATAGCGAAACATGGTTTATATCAGTCTTTGATGCATAAAACGCGACCTCCCCCTCTCCCAGACTCCTACTCTCTCTCTCTCTCTCTCTCTCTCTCTCTCTCTCTCTCTCTCGCCGACAATCTTCAATTCTGTTGCACGCATCCAACAGACAAACCTTGTTGGTCCTATCTCTTTCTGTCCATCTCTCTCTCTTTGTGTGTGTGCGTGGGGGGGTGGTCTTTCTAGTTCGCATGCATATATACTCCATCTATAGGTCTCTCTCTCACAGTATGTATGATTCTCTACTCCAAGCTAGAAATCTTGGGTGCACTCATCGTACACACACAATTTCCTTGACTCGTTGCCCGTAACTCTCTCACGCACCACTCTGTCGTCTCGGAGCTCTTCCCCCTCTCTCTCAAACTCTCCGTCTACCTGGGTCACACATACACATGCATATCTCACTCGCACTCGATAGGCCCATCTAAAACTCTATCTGTCTCCCTCGTTCTCTCTCCATCTCTCTCTCTCTCACACAATCTCATGCCTAGCTAGCCAAGTATGATGGTCTCTCACTCAATTGTAGGCACACGCAGTCCCCCTATATGTATATGACTAGCTAATCTTAGTCTCCATCACAAACATGTGCATGGTCTATCTCGATTTCTCTCGGGGCATCTTTCTATTGCGCATGCACCTCCCTCAATCTCCCACCCATATAGTCCCCTCACGATCTTGAGGGGGTCTCTCTATCACAAACACACCCTCTCGCCCTCCCCATGCGTCCATGTTCTCCATGTGTCCCTCTCGACCATTGTTCCTTGTTGGCCAGACCTCTATTGGAAATGTGCTATAGGGGTGTCTCTCTCCGTTGCAAACAATCACACACTAGCTATCTTCGTGTATCTCCTCACCTCACTTTTCTATCTCGGAGATGCATGCGTGATATGTTCACCTAAGAAACAAAAAAACACACACTCTCTCTAATTTATCGTTTGTTGTCACTTTCTCTCTCACACACATACTCTTTTTGCACACTTACTCATTCTCCTTCACACGCACTTGATCCCTCTTGACTTAGGCACTCTTGTAACACCCCGGATGTAACTTTCCCAAATTGTACTCCAACTCTTGCCGTTTCCGGCGTTAAGTTATATTTATTTCTCGGGTTCGGGCCTTTTTCTGCATGTGTTGTTTTCGTTTTCCTGCATCTCATATCATGTCATCATGTGCATTGCATTTGCATACATGTTCATCTCATGAATTCGAGCATTTTCCCCATTGTCCGTTTTGCATTCCGGCGCTTCGTTCTCCTCCGGTGGCCATTTCTAGCTTTCCTTCGTGTGTGGGAATTAGACATTTCCGGATTGGACCGAGACTTGCCAAGCGGCCTTGGTTTACTACCGGTAGACCGCCTGTCAAGTTTCGTATCATTTGGACTTCGTTTGATACTCCAATGGTTAACCGAGGGACCGAAAAGGCCTCGTGTGTGTTGCAGCCCAACACCCCTCCAATTTGGCCCAAAACCCACCAAACTCTGCTCCATCACCTAGAGCGTTCGATCACGATCGCGTGGCCTAAAACCGCACATCATTTGGACTCTCCTAGCTCCACTTATGCCTATAAATAGACCCCCCCGAATTTCGGATCTCTCCCTCTCCCCGAAACCCTAATTTCATCTCCGCGCGCCGGACACGTCCGCCGCCGCCCCCCTCGCCCTATCCGCCGCCGCCACGTGGCAACCGGCCACTCCAACCGCCACGGGCCCGAAGGTCCCAGGCCGGCCCCCGATGCCGCCACCGCGGGCCGCGCCCCACGCCGCCGTCCTCCGCCGCGCCCCACGCCGCCGTCCTCCGCCGCCTCCCGCCGTCCTCCGCCGCCGCCGCCTCGCCCGGCTGCCGCCGCCGCCTCGCCGGGCCGCCGCCGCCGCCAACGCGGGCCGCCGCTGCCGCCGCCACCGCGGGCCGCCGCCGCCGCCCCGACGCCCGCTCCTCTCCGGAGACCGGAGCCCGGATCCGGCCGCCCCCTCCAACTCCGGCCGTCTACAGCTCCGGCGAGCTCGGATCCAGCCATGCCTCGTTTTCCGTGCAGATCTGAGATATTTTGGATCGGTTGACTTTCTCCTCCCGAAACCCTAATTTTATGCATACTTTGACTGGCTATATCTCCGCATCCATAGCTCCGATTTGGACATATAGTATATCAAAATGTTCCTCTCGACGAGTACATCATTTCATTCCATTGCATCATTTTCATTTGAGTTCATCTTGATGCCCGAGATGCTGTTAGGAGGCTTCGTGAGTTAATTGTCAGATCTGCTAGTTCATCTTAGACTTTTGTCATTTTTGCCATGATTATTGTGTGCATGCTATGCCCATGAGTTCTTCATATGTTTTGTTAAGGGTTTTGTCATCTATCCAGAGGTGCAACCCATGCATTTTTAGGATGTGTGTGGTGACTTGTGCAAGCTTGCAAAGTGAGGCACCCGGTAAATCTGTTTTCAGGGACTTAGTGGTTTTCACTAAGTCTGGGATTATTTAGTTCACGATGCCATATGTTCTTGTTGTTTCCTAGTGATCCGTGCCTCTTTTGAGGATGATCAGTAAGGGACTTTTGTTAATTGTGTAGTGCTCTATCCATCCATGTCTTTACTTGCAATTATGGAGCGCCCTAGCTTGAGTCAATTGAGCTCTACTTTTGCTTCATTGTGAATCTGGGCAGATCGTCAACTCGTTTGCGATTTTGCCGATGCTATTGTAGTTGATCCGTGCATGCTATGCCATTGTTCTTGACATGTATAGATTGTATTTTGTGCCTTCTTAATGGGTATATGCTTGTCTTGCCATGACTTGCACCGTGGTGAGTGCATCGAGCTCGTAAACATGCCTTCGTGAGTTATGTTTCAGCATGTCCCAGTTTTCACTAAGTCTGAAAACTGATTATGTTTTTGCTATGTTCTTGTGCTTGTTAGTATATTTTGTGATCCCTTTTGGCTCAAGGTCGCTAAGGGACTTTTGTTAAGCTTGTTGAATAGCTCCATGCCATGTCTTTATTTGTCATGTTCAGGTCCTGTAGCATGTTGTTTTGTTTCTCCAAAGAGGGCTATATGAACTGAAATTCCAGACAAGTGTTAATTTCACTAAGTCTGAAATCTGTTTTGCGTTTGCGTTTTTGACATGCTTGTTTGAACCCCATAATGGATGAATTGGCCATAGCTCAGTGCTAGACTTTTGTTAAGCATCTTGTGTGCATCCCTGCCATGCATTTTGTTGTCATGTTTGGGTGCTGTAGCATGTTCATTCCATTGCATTTAGATGCCTACTTGCTGTAAATCGCAGACCGGTGTCATTCTTAAATCGCTTGCCATTTCCAAACCGTAACTCCGATTCCGGCGTTCTTTATATCGTTTTCAAGCGATTTCATCTCATCTTTCCAGTGGCACCCTTGGAATTCCAAGTTGAGGCCAGGTTCATGCATTTCCTGTCATATCTTGCATTTTGCATCCCGCATCGCATTCCGTATAGCATATCATCTTTGCATCGTATTGTTTGAGTTTGCACGTGGTTGATTGTCTCCTTGTTGCTTGTTTGTCTTGTTTGGGTAGAGCCGGGAGACGAGTTCGCTACCGAGGAGCCCGTTGAGTTTGCTTTTGAGGATCCAGTCAACTCTGACAACTATGCAGGCAAGATGATCATACCCTCGAAATCACTACTATCTTTGCTATGCTAGTTTGCTCGCTCTTTTGCTATGCCATTGCTACGATGCCTACCACTTGCTTGCAAGCCTCCCAAATTTCCATGTCAAACCTCTAACCCACCTTGTCCTAGCAAACCGTTGATTGGCTATGTTACCGCTTTGCTCAGCCCCTCTTATAGCGTTGCTAGTTGCAGGTGAAGATTGGAGGCCGTTCCTTGTTGGAACATTTATCTACTTGTTGGGATATCATTATATTTCTATGTTATCTTAATGCATCTATACACTTGGTAAAGGGTGGAAGGCTCGGCCTCTCGCCTAGTGTTTTGTTCCACTCTTTCCGCCCTAGTTTCCGTCATATGGTGTTATGTTCCCGGATTTTTGCGTTCCTTACGCGGTTGGGTTATAATGGGAACCCCTTGATAGTTCGCCTTGATTAAAGCTTTTCCAGCAATGCCCAACATTGGTCTTACCATTTGCCACCTAGCCTTTTCTTTCCCTTGGGTTCTGCAGACTCAAGGGTCATCTTATTTTAACCCCCCCGGGCCAGTGCTCCTCTGAGTGTTGGTCCAAACTAGAGCCCCTTGCAGCGCCACCTCGGGGAAACTCGAGGGCTGGTTTTAGTTGTACGGATTGCTTATCTGAGTGTGACCTGAGAAAGAGATATGTGCAGCTCCTATCGGGATTTGTCGGCACATTCGGGTGGTGTTGCTGGTCTTGTTTTAACCTGTCGAAGTGTCTTGAGTTACCGAGATACCGAGTCTGATCGGAACGTCTTGGGAGGAGGTCTATTCCTTCGTTGACCGTGATAGCTTGTCATGGGCTAAGTTGGGACTCCCTTGCAGGGATTGAACTTTCGAAAGCCGTGCCCGCGGTTATGGCAGATGGGAATTTGTTAATGTCCGGTTGTAGATAACTTGAACCTTAATTAATTTAAATGAATCAACCGAGTGTGTTACCGTGATGGCCTCTTCTCGGCGGGGTCCGGGAAGTGGACACGGTGTTGGAGTAATGTTTGCGCAGGTTGCTCTCTAGTTTCTCGCTCGCGCTTTGCCTCCTCTTCTCGCTCTCTTTTGCGAATAAGTTAGCCACCATATTTGCTAGTCGCTTGCTGTGGCTCCACATATATATTGCATTACCCTTCCTATAAGATTAAATAGTCTTGATCGCGAGGGTGCGCGATTGCTGAGTCCCTGTGGCTCACAGATTACTATTACACGAGATGCAGGGCCTGATGATTCCGCTCCAGGAGACGTGTACGAGCTCAAGTGGGAGTTCGACGAAGACTCTCAACGATATTATGTTTCCTTTCCCGATGATCAGTAGTGGTGCCCAGTTGGGGGTGATTGGGACCGTTGTCGCATGTTGGGTTCTCTTTTATTTTGGCGCCGTAGTCGGGCCTTGAGTGTATGGATGATGTAATGTTATTTATGCACTTGATTGACGTGGCGAGTGTAAGCCAACTATGTATCTCCCCTTTTATTATTACATTACATGGGATGTTTGTGAAGATTGCCTAACTTGCGACATATGCCTTCAATGCGATTATGTCTCTAAGTCGTGCCTTGACACGTGGGAGCTATAGTCGCATCGAGGGTGTTACAAGTTGGTATCAGAGCCTTCCCCGACCTTAGGAGCCCCATTGCCTGATCGTTTTTAGCGGCCGAGTTGTGTCTAGAAAAATGTTTTGAGTCTTTAGGAATTATATATCAGAGAGTTTAGGAATTCTTTTTACTTCCCAGTCTCCTCATCGCTCTGGTAAGGCATCCCGACGTAGAGTTTTGACTCTTCTCTTCTCAAATTTCACTAATTTTTTTTAGGATCACGCGAGTATCTTGGAATCGTTCCGATGGCTTATGATGAGAATACTGTCTTGGTGCCTCCTGTCAGGGGTTTAGTGGAAGTGTCCCGGGGAGTTGAGCTCTGAGGTGTTGTCATCATAATTTTATCGTTGCAATTATGGAATACTTGAGATATGTTCGCCGACATCGAAAATCTCTTTTATGCAGTTCGTTGGTGAGATAACCTCGACGCCACCCAGTACTGGGGCGGGAGTTCGGGAGTATCGCCATAACTTGTATAACGGATGCTTTTCGAAGGTTGAGGTAGATGGTTTCCGAAGGTTTCTTGGTTATGTGTTGAAGGATGGATACAACTGGATGTAGGATTTTCTAGTTTGGGTGAGATATTATGCTTCCCCTGTATCCCCAACACCTGATTGCATAACCGGAAAGGTTCGGGAGTTTCATAGGTGGGAATTCTAGTAGCTCTAGTTCTTCTTCCTCGGATATTGGTTTGAGATTGGGATTTCTTAGCGATTATTCGTTCTTGATCCGTACCTTGTTGATTTATTTCTCTATCTTAATTCTACGTGGCTTCTCAATTTATGGATATGTGACCATTTCAAGAGGAATGCATTTGTTCATTTTGTTCGGATGTGAAGACTATATGTTGCAATTTTCATTCCGTTGGATTCAGCTTCAATATTTATCTGTCAATGTGCTAATGGTGGTCAACCTCTTCAGGATGGCTCCTCCAACGCGCACGACTCCGAATCCTGATCCGCCACCACCTCCACCTCCTCCGGAGGCATGGCAAGCTGTGATGGCCGCAACCAATGCAAACACACAGTTGATCATGCAAATTCTGCAAGAGCGCAATCAAGGCAGTCATGGGAATCAAGGTAGCAATCAGAGTCACTTTGCTACACTCAACCAGTTCCTTGCTAATGGGCCAAAGACTTTCGGCAATTGTGTTGAGGCAACCGATGCTGACGATTGGCTTGTGGATCTGTGCAAGCATTTCGAGTGCAGTAACGTCAGGCCTGAGGACTTTGTTAAGTTCGCTTCCTTCCAACTCAAAGATCAAGCTGCAGAATGGTTCCAGCAGTACAAGGACTCCAGAGGTGGACGTGTTATCACTTGGGATGATTTTCATCGAGATTTCCGAGCTCATCATATTCCCCAGAGCGTGGTTGAAAGCAAGCGTGAGGAATTCCGCAATCTAAAGCAAGGCTCTTTGTCTGTCTATGACTACAACAAATTGTTCCAGAAGCTTGCCTGGTTTGCCAAACAGGACGTGCCTGATGAGAAGAGCATGATATATCAGTTCAGGGGTGGTCTCAGAGAAGAAATTCAGCTCGCTCTTGTCCTCTTTGATCCCTTGAGATACGATGAGTTCTACAACATGGCACTGAAGCAAGAGGCTGCTAAATTGAGGTGTGATGCTTCCAGGAAGCGAGTCAGAGATGTTACTCCTTCTTCCTCTACTCAAGTGGCCAAGCATCAGAAGTTTTGGCTTCCTCCTCCTCTGTTCCGTCAGCCGTATCAGCAGAAGAGCAAAGGTGGCAGTGGTTCTTCCCACCCACCCAACCCTGGCTTTCAGAACAAGACTTCGTCTCAAGCTCCAAGATCGAGTGCTCCGTACCACCGTCCGCTTTCAGAGGTCACGTGCAACAAGTGCCAACAGAAGGGTCACTATGCCAACAAGTGTCTCAACCAGAGGCGTCTTCCTCCTCCTCCTCCTCCTCCTGTCAGATCGGCAAGTACAGCTGTGGTCAAGCATAACCCCAAGCATGCCAAGGTCAATTTGATGAATGCAGCTCAGGCAGAGGACTCGTCAGATGTGATCATGGGTAACCTCCTGTTAATGATATTCCTACAAAAGTTCTTTTTGACACTGGTGCATCGCATTGTTTCATCTCGAGACCTTTTGCATCTAAGCATGATTTTGTTACTCAAGTGTTGCCGAAGCCGTTGGCTATCGTCTCTCCGGCCCGTCAAATGACATCTCGAGTATGCGTTCCGGATGTTACTATCACTTTGGGTGACTATAAGTTCTTGTCTTCTCCAAATGTTCTTGGTGACTCGGATATTGATCTTATTCTCGGAATGGATTGGCTTTCTAAGCACAAGGCTCAGCTTGATTGTGCAGCCAGGCAGATTCAATTGACTCATTCGTCTGAGGATGTAATTGTCTTTGCCGCTCGTGATGATACTATCCGTCTGTTTTCTCTCAATGAGAAGGGTGAATTGGATGCCATCTCTCAAATTCCAGTCGTTTGCGAATATCAAGACGTCTTTCCAGAAGAGCTCCCAGGAATGCCTCCGCACCGGCCAGTTGAATTCATTATTGATCTTGAGCCTGGTACGGAACCTGTGTGCAACCGTCCTTACAAGCTCGAACCTGAAGAGTCGAAGGAGCTGAAGAAGCAACTCGATGTTCAAGAAAGAATGGGTCTCATCCGGCCTAGTTCTTCTCCGTGGGGTTGTGGTGTTCTTTTTGTGAAGAAGAAGGATGGAACGGACCGACTTTGTGTTGATTACCATCCATTGAACAAGAAGACAATCAAGAACAAATACCCACTTCCCAACATCAATGAGCTGTTCGAACAACTCAAAGGTGCCCAAGTATTCTCCAAGCTTGATCTCCGTATGGGTTATCATTAGATTCGAATCCGTGAGCAAGATATTCCCAAGACGGCTTTCAGGACAAGCTATGGTTCATATGAATACACTGTCATGTCTTTTGGCCTCGTCAACGCTCCTCCGACTTTCTCTCGCATGATGAACTTCATCTTCAACGCCTACACCAATGACTTCGTTTTGGTCTATCTCAACGACATTCTGGTTTTCTCGAAGAACAAGGAAGATCATGCCAAGCACTTGCGTTTGGTACTCGATAAGCTCAGAGAACATCAGTTCCTACGCCAAGTTCTCCAAGTGCGAATTTTGGCTCGATGAGGTTCTTTATCTTGGTCATATCATCTCTGCCAAGGGCATTGCCGTGAATCCTGAGAAGGTGTCTGCAATTTTGAATTGGGAACCTCCTCAGAACGTGAAGCAACTCCGTAGCTTCCTCGGTCTCGCAAGCTACTTCTGAAGATTCGTTGAAAACTTTTCAAAGATCGCGAAGCCTCTCTCAAATCTTCTCCAGAAGCACGTCAAGTATGTTTGGTCTCCGGAGTGTGACATTGCTTTCAACACTTTGAAAGAGAAATTGATCACTGCTCCAGTTTTGACTCCACCTGATGAATCCAAGCCGTACGAGGTCTTTTGTGATGCCTCTCTCCAAGGTCTTGGTGCAGTATTGATGCAAGAGAAGAAAGTGGTTGCTTATACCTCTCGCCAGTTGAAACCTAATGAGAAGAACTACCCCACTCATGATCTCGAGTTGGCGGCAGTTTGCATGCTCTTTTGACTTGGAGACATCTCCTATTGGCAAGTTGTTCCTCAAGGTTTCCTCGCCAACCTTCAAGTCTCTCCTACCTTAGAAGACCAGATTCGCCAAGCCCAACTTCTTGATGCTATGGTGAAAAAGGTGAAGATTGGGATTGCTAAGAGTCATTCCAAGTACAAGTGCTACCGCCTTGATGACAAGGACACTCTTTTCTTCGAGGATCGTATTGTTGTGCCCAAAGGTGAACTTCGTAAAGTGATCATGAACGAGGCTCACAATTCTCTCCTCTCCATCCACCCTAGGAGCACGAAGATGTATCAGGACCTTAAGCAAGATTATTGGTGGACTCGAATGAAGCGCGAGATCGCTCAATTCGTGAATGAATGTGATGTCTGCAGAAGAGTGAAGGCAGAACACCAAAGGCCAGCTGGTCTCCTCCAACCTCTTGCCATTCTAGAATGGAAGTTTGACCACATTGAGATGGACTTTGTGACTGGGTTTCCAAAGTCCAAGTGTGGCAATGATGCTATATTCGTTGTCATCGATAAACTCACCAAAGTGGCTCACTTTCTGCCTATCAAAGAGTCGATCACTGCAGCTCAATTGGCGGAACTCTATACCTCTCGTATTGTCTCTCTGCACGGTATTCCTCAAGTGATCTCTTCAGACCGTGGCAGCATCTTTACCTCGAAGTTTTGGGATTCTTTTCAGAAGGCCATGGGCACTAACATCCGCTTCAGCACAGCTTTCCATCCTCAAACAAGCGGTCAAGTCGAGCGTGTCAACCAGATTCTTGAAGATATGCTCAGGGCTTGTGTGATCTCCTTCGGCATGAAGTGGGAGGATTGTCTTCCTTATGCTGAATTCTCCTACAACAACAGTTTTCAAGCAAGTTCGGGCAAGGCCCCATTTGAAATTCTGTATGGCAGGAAGTGCCGTACCCCTCTCAACTGGTCTGAAACCGGTGAACGTCAGCTGCTGGGTAATGACTTAATCACAGAAGCAGAAGAAATGTGCAAAGTCATTCGTGATAACCTCAAAGCAGCCCAATCCCGCCAGAAAAGCTACTATGATAGTAAGCACCGTGATTTGGCTTTCGAGATCGGAGATCATGTTTACCTCCGTGTCTCTCCTATGAAAGGTACTCGTCGCTTCGGTATCAAAGGGAAGCTTGCCCCTAGATATGTGGGACCTTTCAAGATTGTCAGCAAGAGAGGCGACCTCGCCTATCAACTCGAGCTTCCTTCAAACTTTGCAAATGTTCATGACGTGTTCCATGTCTCTCAGCTTCAAAAGTGCTTCAAGACTCCTGACCGCACCGTCAACTTCGAGGAATTGAGCTCCAAGAAGATCTCTCCTATCGTGAGCACCCAGTTGCTATTCTTGAAGAGACTGAACGCAAGTGTAACACCCTCGATGCGACTATAGCTCCCACGTGTCGAGGCACGACTTAGAGACATAATCGCATTGAAGGCATATGTTGCAAGTGAGGTAATCTTCACACAATCCATGTAATACATAAGGGAAAGAGATACATAGTTGGCTTACAATCGCCACTTCACACAATTACATGAATAAACATTACATCAATCAAATACACTCATGGTCCGACTACGGAACCAAAATAAAAGAAGAACCCCAAATGCGACAAAGGTCCACGATCGACCACAACTGGGCTCCACTACTGATCAACTAGAACGAAACAACACAAAGGACAAGATCTTCATCGAGCTCCTCCTGAGCTTGGCTGCGTCATCTGCACGGACTCATCGGCACCTGCAAGCTGGTTTTGGAAGTATCTGTGAGCCACGGGGACTCAGCAATCTCGCACCCTCGCGATCAAGATTATTTAAGCTTATGGGTAAGGTAAAAGGTATGAGGTGGAGCTGCAGCAAGCGACTAGCATATATGGTGGCTAACATACGCAAATGAGAGCGAGAAGAGAAGGCAAAGCACGGTCGATAAAAGTATGATCAAGAAGTGATCCTATAGCAACCTACGTCAAGCATAACTCCAACAACCGTGTTCACTTCCCGGACTCCGCCGGAAAGAGACCATCACGGTTACACACGCTGTTGATTCATTTTAATTAAGTGAAGGTTCAAGTTATCTACAACCGGACATTAACAAATTCCCATCTGCCCATAACCGCGGGCATGGCTTTCGAAAGTTCAAATCCCTGCAGGGGTGTCCCAACTTAGCCCATGACAAGCTCTCACGGTCAACGAAGGAATAGACCTCCACCCGAGACATTCCGATCAGACTCAGTATCCCGGTACAACAAGACATTTCGACAGGGCAAAACTAAACCAGCAACACCGCCCGAATGTGCTGACAAATCCCGATAGGAGCTGAACATATCTCTTTCTTAGGGCACACTCAGATGAGCCAGACGTCTAGTAAGCCAGCCCAGAGTTGCCCCTGGTAGCCTCGGACATCGCTCAGTTGGACCAACACTTAGAGAAGCACTGGCCCGGGGGGGGTTAAAATAAAGATGACCCTCGGGCTCGCGAAAACCCAAGGGAAGGTGGTAGGTTGTTAGTGCAAATGGTAAAACCAATGTTGGGCATTGCTGGAAGAGCTTTACTTAAGGAGAACTGTCAAGGGGTTCCCATTATAGCCCAACCGCGTAAGGGACGCAAAATCTGGGAACATAACACCGATATGACGGAAACTAGGGCGGCAAGAGTGGAACAAAACACCAGGCATAGGGCCGAGCCTTCCACCCTTTACCAAGTATATAGATGCATTAATTAAATAAGATATATTGTGATATCCCAACAAGTAAATAAATATTCCAACAAGGAACGACATATCCATATACCAACAAGGTACAAACTTCAATCTTCACCTGCAGCTAACAACGCTATAAGAGGGGCTGAGCAAAGCGGTAACATAGCCAATCAACGGTTTGCTAGGACAAGGTGGGTTAGAGGTTTGACATGGCAATTGGGAGGCTGATAAGCAAAAGGTAGGCATCGTAGCATTGGCATAGCAAGAGCGAGCAAACTAGCATAGCAAAGATAGTAGTGATTTCGAGGGTATGATCATCTTGCCTGAAATCCCGCAAGGAAGAAGAACGAGTCCATGAAGAAGACAAACGGACGTAGACGAACGGGTCCTCACACACACGACGTTACCGGATCCAACACGAAGAAGCAATCACCAGAAAAGAAGCACACAACATAGTAAACAACCAACACTTCAACATGGCATGATGCACAATCGAGTATGATGCATGTCCGGTTTAAGTATGCATGGCATGGCAAAGTGCACAAGCAATCCTACAAATTAAGTGGAGCTCAATATGCATCGGGATGCATATTGACAAAACACCACATCAATTATTTAGTTCTCTCTCGTTTATGTACCCCAACAATATTAAATGTTGATTAACATGGCAAGAGGCGAAGCATAACAAAACTACCCATCTAGGCAAGTTTAAATGAGGCCGGAAGCAACGAACAACAATTCCGGAAAATCCTCATATGCATAATTTAAGGTTTGATACTGTTCTGCCCTAAACCAAATTTTAGAGTTATTAAACATGCAAGATGATGCCACCATGTTAAACTAGGCAAAATTCTACCCCATTTACATATAAAGTTTGTTAGATTCGGAGCTACGGTTATTTAGTTATGAGTTAAATCATTTTAGCATGGCATAGGAGCAAATTAATGCAAACAACATTTTAATTATTTTAAACATAGCTGAAAGTTGGATATTATTAATCTACACAAAATTCTGAGCAAGTTTCATATATAAAACATTTTAATCCGATGCACGGTTAGTGAGTTATTAAATGCATGAACTAGGGGGACTAATCTGTAAAATAGCAATCTCCGGAATAATAGACAAATTCGCAGGACCTGAAAAAAAAACATATCGAGCCGAATCTAGGACAAGCCCGCAGCAGGAAGGGAAAAAAAACAGAGGCGGGCGCTGGGGTGTGGCTCACCCATTGGGCTCTTGGCCCGGACGTGGAGAGGAGGCAGGCCGAGGCGGGGGCGGCGCGATCTGGGCCTGGGAGGCGTTTGAGGCCTGGGCTCGTCCCGCTCCTCGATCCCACCTGGATCGAGCGAGGGGGTGCGGGGGCCGCGGTCAACGGTGGAAGAGGAGGCGGCCCAGGTGTGTGCGGCGGCGGATCCAGGCATGGGGAGAGGCGTGATGCAGGCGGGGCGGCGCTGCTTGGTCTCCGGCGGCGAAGGCAGTCACGGATCTGGTCGACGACGGGGTCGAGGAAGCCTCGGGCGGCGGCGGTTCCCTGCTGCGGCAAGTCACACACAGAGAGAGAGAGAGAAGCATGTGAGGGAAGGAGGAAAGAAGAAGGGGAAGAAGGAGGACAGGGACGACGGCGCGGCGGTGCTCGGGCGGACGAGGGGCAAGCAGAGGAGGCGGGTCGGCTTCAAGGAGAGGCGCACTCCGGCAGATCGGCGCGGGGACGAGGCTGGATGCCTCGGGCGAGGCCGGTCGAAGTCGGCGACCTCAGGCAGGGGAGCTCGGCTCCTGGATCGAGAGGGTGGGCGTTGGTTGGTTGGTAGCTGAAATCGAGGAGGAGGGGATTCGGTGACTGTTGATTGGGGCGGCGCGGAAATGGAGGAGGGGTAGGTAGGAGGCCAAAAATGACAGGGGAGGCATCTATATATAGTAAGTGGATTTTTGGATAGGGGCATTTGGTCCCTCCGATCTTAAACGGACGGTTGTGAAATAAAACCTTAGGGAGACCAAATGAGAAAACGGTGACGTTTTGCAGATGTTTGGGGTTGATCCGGACACAGCGGTAACGACTGTCCGGGTCGGGTTCGGGATAGCTTTTCGGACATGCGCGCGAGGGGTGGGTTGGAACTCGTGGGCTGTGCAGAAAGGCTCGAGCTGAGAGAAGAGAAGAGAGAGAGACCCGGCAGCAGTTTCTCTGAGACCGAAAAACGTCCGATGTTAGACCGGCTATACTGCCGCTATAGTTAATCGTTGGGGCATCAAACGAACTCCGAATGCGACGAAAATTGATAGGCGGCCTACCTACAACATAAAAACACCGCACGCCAACTTTCATCCCATTCTGAAAACATTTCCCAGCCACTTATAAAATAATATTTCGGACATGCCGCGGGCGCGTGCAAGTGTGTGTGGGCTCAGAACGGACAACAGATGGCACTGGGGAAACCCGGACGGATGCAAGTTTTGAAAACATGATGATGCAATGCACATGATGACATGACAAGATGCAACACGCAAGCACATGACACGGCAACGACAACGAATAACTGGAAGACACCTGGCACATCGGTCTCGGGGCGTTACAGCAAGACTCGCAACATGTCAATCAAATTTCTCAAAGTCAAGTGGTCACACCATTCCGACCATGAAGCTACCTGGGAACGTGAGGATCACCTCCGTTCTGAGTACCCGACGTTCTTTCAGTCCTAGATCTCGGGACGAGATCCTTTCGTAGTGGTGGAGTGTTGTAACACCCCGGATGTAACTTTCACAAATTATACTACAACTCTTGCCGTTTCCGGTGTTAAGTTATATTTATTTCTCGGGTTCGGGTCTTTGTCTGCGTGTGTTGCTTTTGTTTTCCTGCATCTCATATGATGTCATCATGTGCATTGCATTTGCATACGTGTTCATCTCATGCATTCGAGCATTTTCCCCGTTGTCCGTTTTGCATTCCGGCGCTTCGTTCTCCTCCGGTGGCCATTTCTAGCTTTCCTTCGTGTGTGGGGATTAAACATTTCCGAATTGGACCGAGACTTGCCAAGCGGCCTTGGTTTACTACCGGTAGACCGCCTGTCAAGTTTCGTATCATTTGGACTTCGTTTGATACTCCAATGGTTAACCGAGGGACCGAAAAGGCCTCGTGTGTGTTGCAGCCCAACACCCCTCCAATTTGGCCCAAAACCCACCAAACTCTGCTCCATCACCTAGAGCATTCGATCACGATCGCGTGGCCGAAAACCGCACCTCATTTGGACTCTCCTAGCTCCACTTATGCCTATAAATAGACCCCCCCGAATTTCGGATCTCTCCCTCTCCCCGAAACCCTAATTTCATCTCCGCGCGCCGGACACGTCTGCCGCCGCCCCCCTCACCCTATCCGCCGCCGCCACGTGGCAACCGACCACCTCCCACTGCCACGGGCCCGAAGGCCCAAGGCCGGCCCCCGACGCCGCCACCGCGGGCCGCGCCCCATGACGCCGTCCTCTGCCGCGCCCCACGCCGCCGTCCTCCGCCGCCGCCGCCGCCTCACCGGGCCGCCGCCGCCACCACCGCGGGCCGCCGCCCCGCCGCCCGCTCCTCTCCGGCGACCGGAGCCCGGATCCGGCCGCCCCCTCCAACTCCGGCCGTCTACAGCTCTGGCGAGCTCGGATCCAGCCGTGCCTCGTTTTCCATGCAGATCTGAGATATTTTGGATCGGTTGACTTTCTCCTCCCAAAACCCTAATTTTATGCATACTTTGACTGGCTATATCTCCGCATCTGTAGCTCCGATTTGGACATATAGTATATCAAAATGTTCGTCTCGACGAGTACATCATTTCATTCCATTGCATCATTTTCATTTGAGTTCATCTTGATGCCCGAGATGCTGTTAGAAGGAGGCTTCGTGAGTTAATTGTCAGATCTGCTAGTTCATCTTAGACTTTTGTCATTTTTGCCATGATTATTGTGTGCATGCTATGCCCGTGAGTTCTTCATATGTTTTGTTAAGGGTTTTGTCATCTATCCAGAGGTGCAACCCATGCATTTTTAGGATGTGTGTGGTGACTTGTGCAAGCTTGCAAAGTGAGGCACCCGGTAAATCTGTTTTCAGGGACTTCGTGGTTTTCACTAAGTCTGGGATTATTTAGTTCATGATGCCATATGTTCTTGTTGTTTCCTAGTGATCCGTGCCTCTTTTGAGGATGATCAGTAAGGGAGTTTTGTTAATTGTGTAGTGCTATATCCATCCATGTCTTTACTTGCAATTATGGAGCGCCCTAGCTTGAGTCAATTGAGCTCTACTTTTGCTTCGTTGTGAATCTGGGCAGATCGTCAACTCGTTTGCGATTTTGCCGATGCTATTGCAGTTGATCCGCGCATGCTACCGGTGTCATTCTTAAATCGCTTGCCATTTCCAAACCGTAACTCCGATTCCGGCGTTCTTTATATCTTTTTCAAGCGATTTCATCTCATCTTTCCAGTGGAACCCTTGGAATTCCAAGTTGAGGCCAGGTTCATGCATTTCCTGTCATATCTTGCATTTTGCATCCCGCATCGCATTCCGCATAGCATATCATCTTTGCAGCGTGTTGTTTGAGTTTGCACGTGGTTGATTGTCTCCTTGTTGCTTGTTTGTCTTGTTTGGGTAGAGCTGGGAGACGAGTTCGCTACCGAGGAGCCCGTTGAGTTTGCTTTTGAGGATCCAGTCAACTCTGACAACTGTGCAGGCAAGATGATCATACCCTCGAAATCACTACTATCTTTGCTATGCTAGTTTGCTCGCTCTTTTGCTATGCCATTGCTACGATGCCTACCACTTTATTGCAAGCCTCCCAAATTGCCATGTCAAACCTCTAACCCACCTTGTCCTAGAAAACCGTTGATTGGCTATGTTACCGCTTTGCTCAGCCCCTCTTATTGCGTTGCTAGTTGCAGGTGAAGATTGGAGGCCGTTCCTTGTTGGAACATTTATCTACTTGTTGGCATATCATTATATTGCTATGTTATCTTAATGCATCTATACACTTGGTAAAGGGTGGAAGGCTCGGCCTCTCGCCTAGTGTTTTGTTCCACTCTTGCCGCCCTAGTTTCCGTCATATCGGTGTTATGTTCCCGGAATTTTGCGTTCCTTACGCGGTTGGGTTATAATGGGAACCCCTTGATAGTTGCCTTGATTAAAGCTTTTCCAGCAATGCCCAACATTGGTCTTACCATTTGCCACCTAGCCTTTTCTTTCCCTTGGGTTCTGCAGACTCAAGGGTCATCTTATTTTAACCCCCGGGGGCCAGTGCTCCTCTGAGTGTTGGTCCAAACTAGAGCCCCTTGCAGCGCCACCTCGGGGAAACTCGAGGGCTGGTTTTAGTTGTACGGATTTCTTATCTGAGTGTGACCTGAGAAAGAGATATGTGCAGCTTCTATCGGGATTTGTCGGCACATTCGGGCGGTGTTGCTGGTCTTGTTTTAACCTGTCGAAGTGTCTTGAGTTACCGAGATACCGAGTCTGATCGGAACGTCTTGGGAGGAGGTCTATTCCTTCATTGACCGTGAGAGCTTGTCATGGGCTAAGTTGGGACTCCCCTGTAGGGATTGAACTTTCGAAAGCCGTGCCCGCGGTTATGGGCAGATGGGAATTTGTTAATGTCCGGTTGTAGATAACTTGAACCTTAATTAATTTAAATGAATCAACCGAGTGTGTTACCGTGATGGCCTCTTCTCGGCGGGGTCCGGGAAGTGGACACGGTGTTGGAGTAATGTTTGCGCAGGTTGCTCTCTAGTTTCTCGCTCGCGCTTTGCCTCCTCTTCTCGCTCTCTTTTGCGAATAAGTTAACCACCCGCTTGCTGCAGCTCCACATATATATTGCATTACCCTTCCTATAAGCTTAAATAGTCTTGATCGCGAGGGTGTGAGGTTGCTGAGTCCCTGTGGCTCACAGATTACTATTACACCAGATGCAGGGCCTGATGATTCCGCTCCAGGAGACGCGTACGAGCTCAAGTGGGAGTTCGACGAAGACTCTCAATGATATTATGTTTCCTTTCCCGATGATCAGTAGTGGTGCCCAGTTGGGGGTGATTGGGACCGTTGTCGCATGTTGGGTTCTCTTTTATTTTGGCGCCGTAGTCGGGCCTTGAGTGTATGGATGATTTAATGTTATTTATGCACTTGATTGACGTGGCGAGTGTAAGCCAACTATGTATCTCCCCTTTTATTATTACATTACATGGGATGTTTGTGAAGATTGCCTAACTTGCGACATATGCCTTCAATGCGATTATGTCTCTAAGTAGTGCCTCGACACGTGGGAGCTATAGTCGCATCGAGGGTGTTACAACTCTCCTCGGTCCATAGCATATTGATTTATTGAAAAGTCAAACATCACAAAGTTTGACCATGTATGTGGAGAAAAACAATTACATCTAGAATGGCAAACATATACCATTAGATTCACCATGAGATGTAGTTTCGTATGCTGTATCTTTGGTATTGAAGATATAAATAACACTTGTGTAAACCTGATCAAAGTTTCCAAAGTTTGACTTCTAAAAAAATTACATGAACTGCATTATGGAGCGGATGGAATATCTCTTTCCCCCTCTCAGCTATCGGACACACCACTCAGCCTTATCGGGGCTCCTCAATCTCTCTCAAACTTTATATCTCCCTGGTTCACACATACACATGTCTCGCTCGCGCTATACATATAGACCCATCCAACACTCTCCACCCTTGTTCTCTCTCTATGTGACACGCACCCCTCTAATAAGTACCATAATCCCTCACTCCATCATAGGCGCAAGCACTCCCCCCCTAAGTATGATTATCTCTCACTAGCCATCAGTGTAACACCCTCGATGCGACTATAGCTCCCACGTGTCGAGGCACGACTTAGAGACATAATCGCATTGAAGGCATATGTCGCAAGTAAGGTAATCTTTACACATCCCAAGTAATATAATAATAAAGGGGAGAGAACATAGTTGGCTTACACTCGCCACGTCAATCAAGTACAGAAATAACATTACATCAACCAAACACTCATGGCCTGACTACGGCGCCAAAATAAAAGATAACCCAACATGCGACACGGTCCCGATCACCCCCAACTGGGCACCACTACTGATCATCAGGAAAAGAAACATAGTAACGTTGAGAGTCCTCGTCGAACTCCCACTTGAGCTCGAGCGCATCACCTGGAGCGGAATCATCAGGACCTGCATCTGGTGTAATAGTAATCTGTGAGCCACAGGGACTCAGCAATCTCGCACCCTCGTGATCAAGACTATTTAAGCTTATAGGCAAGGCAAGGTAAACATATATGTGGAACTGCAGCAAGCGACTAGCATATATGCTCGCTAACTTATTCGCAAAAGAGAGCGAGAAGAGAAGGCAAAGCGCGAGCGAGAAACTAGAGAACAACCTGCGCAAGCATTACTCCAACACCGTGTCCACTTCCCGGACTCCGCCGAGAAGAGGCCATCACGGTAACACACTCAGTTGATTCATTTTAATTAAGTTAAGGTTCAAGTTATCTACAATCGTACATTAACAAATTCCCATCTGCCCATAACCGCTGGCACGGCTTTCGAAAGTTCAAATACCTGCAGGGGAGTCCCAACTTAGCCCATGACAAGCTCTCACGGTCAACGAAGGAATAGACCTCCTCCCGAGACATTCCGATCAGACTCGGTACCTCGGTTCTTCAAGACACTTCGACAGGTTAAAACAAGACCAGCAACACCGCCCGAATGTGCCGACAAATCCCGATAGGAGCTGCACATATCTTGTTCTCAGGGCACACTCAGATTGTCTTAGGTACGGGTAGGCCAGCCTTAGTTGCCCCTGGTGGCCACCGGCAGCTGACAGGTGGACCAACACTCAGAGGAGCACTGGCCCGGGGGGGGGGTTTAAAATAAGATGACCCTCAGGCTCCGGAAACCCAAGGGAAAAAGAGGCTAGGTGGCAAATGGTAAAACCAAGGTTGGGTATTGTTGGAAAAGCTTTAATCAAGGCGAACTATCAAGGGGTTCCCATTATAACCCAACCGCGTAAGGAACGCAAAATCCGGGAACATAACACCGATAGGACGGAAACTAGGGCGGCAAGAGTGGAACAAAACACTAGGAGAGAGGCCGAGCCTTCCACCCTTTACCAAGTATATAGGTGCATTAAGATTACAAGATAATATAATGATATCCCAACAAGTAAATAAATGTTCCAGCAAGGAACGGCCTCCAATCTTCACCTGCAACTAGCAACGCTATAAGAGGGGCTGAGTAAAGCGGTAACATAGCCAATCAACGGTTTGCTAGGACATGGTGGGTTAGAGGTTTGACATGGCAATTAGGGAGGCTTGAAAGCAAGTGGTAGGAATCGTAGCATTGGCATAGCAAAAGAGCGAGCAAACTAGCATAGCAAAGATAGTAGTGATTTCGAGGGTATGATCATCTTGCCTGCGAAGTTGTCAGAGTTGACTGGATCCTCGAAAGCAAACTCAATGGGCTCCTCGTTAGCAAACTCGTCTCCCGGCTCTACCCAAACAAGACAAACAAGCAACAAGGACACAGTCAACCACGTGCAAGGATCAAACAATATGATGCAAAGATGATATGCTATGCGGGATGCGATGCGGGATGCATATGCAAGAATTGACAAGGGATGCAATGAACCTGGCCTCAACTTGGGAATCCAAGTGTGCCACTGGAAATATGAGATGAAATCGCTTGAAAACGATATAAAGAACGCCGGAATCGGAGTTACGGTTTGGAAATGACAAGCGATTCAATTATGACACCGGTCTGCGATTTACAGCAAGTGGTCATCAAAATGCAATGAGATGAACATGATACAACACCCAAACATGACAACAAAATACATGGCAGGGATGCATTCAAGATGCTTAACAAAAGTCTAGCACTGATCTACGGCCAATTCATCCATTAACAGGTTCAAACAAGCATGGCAAAAATGCATATGGCAAACAGATCTCAGACTTAGTGAAATTAACACTTGTCTGGAATTTCAGATCAGGTAGCCCTCTTTGGAGCAACAAAACTACATGCTACAGGACCTGAACATGACAAAGTAAAATATGGCATGGAGCTACTCAAAGATCTTAACAAAAGTCCCTTAGTGACCTTGAGCCAAAAGACAATCCTCCCACTTCATGCCGAAGGAGATCACACAAGCCCTGAGCATATCTTCAAGAATCTGGTTGACACGCTCGACTTGACCGCTAGTTTGAGGATGGAAAGCTGTGCTGAAGCGGATGTTGGTGCCCATGGCCTTCTGAAAAGAATCCCAAAACTTGGAGGTAAAGATACTGCCACGGTCTGAACAGATCACTTGTGGAATACCGTGCAGAGAGACAATACGAGAGGTATAGAGTTCCGCCAATTGAGCTGCAGTGATCGACTCTTTGATAGGAAGAAAATGAGCCACTTTGGTGAGTTTGTCGATGACAACGAATATAGCATCATTGCCACGCTTGGACTTTGGAAACCCAGTCACGAAGTCCATCTCAATGTGGTCAAACTTCCATTCTGGAATGGCAAGAGGTTGGAGGAGACCAACTGGCCTTTGGTGTTCTGCCTTCACTCTTCTGCAGACATCACATTCATTCACGAATTGAGCAATCTCGCGCTTCATTCAAGTCCACCAATAAGCCTGCTTGAGGTCCTGATACATCTTCGTACTCCCAGGGTGGATGGAGAGGAGAGAATTGTGAGCCTCGTTCAAGATCACTTTACGAAGTTCACCTTTGGGTACAACAATACGATCCTCGAAGAAGAGAGTATCCTTGTCATCAAGGCGGTAGCACTTGTATTTGGGTTAACTCTTGGAAATCCCAATCTTCACCTTTTTCACCATAGCATCAAGAAGCTGAGCTTGGCGAATCTGGTCTTCCAAGGTAGGAGAGACTTGAAGGTTGGCGAGGAAACCTTGAGGAACAACTTGCAGATTAAGTTTGCGGAAAGCTTCACAAAGCTCGGGTTGATAAGGCTTGAGAATAAGATTGTTGCAATAAGCTTTCCTGCTCAATGCGTCAGCAATCACATTGGCCTTGCCTGGAGTATACTCGATACTCGGATTATACTCTTGAATCATTTTGACCCATCGAGTTTGCCTGAGGTTGAGATTAGGCTGAGTGAAGATGTACTTGAGACTCTTGTGATCAGTGAAGATGTCCACTTTTCTTCCCAATAGGAGATGTCTCCAAGTCAAAAGAGCATGCAAACTGCCGCCAACTCGAGATCATGAGTGGGGTAGTTCTTCTCATTAGGCTTCAACTGGCGAGAGGTATAAGCAACCACTTTCTTCTCTTGCATCAATACTGCACCAAGACCTTGGAGAGAGGCATCACAAAAGACCTCGTACGGCTTGGATTCATCAGGTGGAGTCAGAACTGGAGCAGTGATCAATTTCTCTTTCAAAGTGTTGAAAGCAATGTCACACTCCGGAGACCAAACATACTTGACGTGCTTCTGGAGAAGATTTGAGAGAGGCTTCGCGATCTTTGAAAAGTTTTCAACGAATCTTCAGAAGTAGCTTGCGAGACCGAGGAAGCTACGGAGTTGCTTCACGTTCTGAGGAGGTTCCCAATTCAAAATTGCAGACACCTTCTCAGGATTCACGGCAATGCCCTTGGCAGAGATGATATGACCAAGATAAAGAACCTCATCGAGCCAAAATTCACACTTGGAGAACTTGGCGTAGAACTGATGTTCTCTGAGCTTATCGAGTACCAAACGCAAGTGCTTGGCATGATCTTCCTTGTTCTTCGAGAAAACCAGAATGTCGTTGAGATAGACCAAAACGAAGTCATTGGTGTAGGCGTTGAAGATGAAGTTCATCATGCGAGAGAAAGTCGGAGGAGCGTTGACGAGGCCAAAAGACATGACAGTGTATTCATATGAACCATAGCTTGTCCTGAAAGCCGTCTTGGGAATATCTTGCTCACGGATTCGAATCTAATGATAACCCATACGGAGATCAAGCTTGGAGAATACTTGGGCACCTTTGAGTTGTTCGAACAGCTCATTGATGTTGGGAAGTGGGTATTTGTTCTTGATTGTCTTCTTGTTCAATGGATGGTAATCAACACAAAGTCGGTCCGTTCCATCCTTCTTCTTCACAAAAAGAACACCACAACCCCACGGAGAAGAACTAGGCCGGATGAGACCCATTCTTTCTTGAACATCGAGTTGCTTCTTCAGCTCCTTCGACTCTTCAGGTTCGAGCTTGTAAGGACGCTTGCACACAGGTTCCGTGCCAGGCTCAAGATCAATAACGAATTCAACTGGCCGGTGCGGAGGCATTCCTGGAAGCTCTTCTGGAAAGACGTCTTGATATTCGCAAACAACTGGAATTTGCGAGATAGCATCGAGTTCACCCTTCTCATTGAGAGAAAACAGACGGATAGTATCATCACGAGCGGCAAAGACAATTACATCCTCAGACGAATGAGTCAATTGAATCTGCCTGGCTGCACAATCAAGCTGAGCCTTGTGCTTAGAAAGCCAATCCATTCCGAGAATAAGATCAATATCCGAGTCACCAAGAACCGTAGGAGAAGATAGAAACTTGTAGTCTCCCAAAGTGATAGTAACATCTGGAGCAATGGAGTTAGCATGCATGCGCCTACCGGGAGAGACAACTGCTAATGGACTAGGCAAAATTTGCATAGCCAAACCATGCTTAGATGAAAACGGTCTTGTGATGAAACAATGCGATGCACTCGTGTTAAAAAGAACTTTAGCTGGAATATCATTAACATGAAGGTTACCCATGATGACATCTGATGAGTCCTCTGCCTGAGCTGCATTCATCAAGTTGACCTTGGCGTGCTTGGGGTTATGCTTGACCACAGATGTACTTGCCGATCTCACAGGAGGAGGAGGAAGACGCCTCTGGTTGAAACACTTGTTGGCATAGTGACCCTTCTGTTGGCACTTGTTGCACGTGACCTCTGAAAGCGGGCGGTGATACGGAGCACTCGATCTTGGAGGTTGAGACGAAGACTTGTTCTGAAAGCCAGGGTTGGGTGGGTGGGAAGATCCACTGCCACCTTTGCTCTTCTGCTGATACGGCTGATGGAACGGAGGTGGAGGAAGCCAATACTTCTGCTGCTTGGCCACTTGAGTAGAGGAAGAAGGAGTAACATCTCTGACTCACTTCTTGGAAGCATCACACCTCAGTTGAGCGGCCTCTTGCTTCAATGCCATGTTGTAGAACTCATCGTACCTCAAGGGCTCAAAGAGAACAAGAGCTAGCTGAATTTCTTCTCTGAGACCACCCCTGAACTGGTATATCATGCTCTTCTCATCAGGGATGTCTTGCTTGGCAAAGCGGGCGAGCTTCTGGAACAACTTGTTGTAGTCATAGACAGACAAAGAGCCTTGCTTCAGATTGCGGAATTCCTCACGCTTGCTTTCAACCACGCTCTGAGGGATATGGTGAGCTCGAAAATCTTGACGGAATTCATCCCAAGTGATAACACGTCCACCTCTGGAATCCTTGTACTGCTGGAACCATTCTGCAGCTTGATCTTTGAGTTGGAAGGAAGCGAACTTGACAAAGTCCTCGGGCCTGACGTTACTGCACTCAAAATGCTTGCATAGATCCACAAGCCAATCGTCAGCATCGGTTGCCTCGACACAATTGCTGAAAGTCTTTGGCCCATTAGCAAGGAACTGGTTGAGTGTAGCAAAGTGGTTCTGATTGTTGCCTTGGTTCCCTTGGTTGCGCTCTTGAAGAATTTGCATGATCAACTGTGTATTTGCATTGGTTGCGGCCATCACAGCTTGCCATGCCTCCGGAGGAGGTGGAGGTGGTGGCGGATCTTGATTCGGAGTCATGCGCGTTGGAGGAGCCATCCTGAAGAGGTTGACATCCATTAGCACATCGATAGACAAATATTGAAGCTGAATCCAACAGAATGAAAATTGCAACATATAGTCTTCGCATCCAAACAAAATGAACGAATGCATTCCTCTTGAAATGGTCACATATCCATAAATTGAGAAGCCATGTAGAATTAGGTAGAGAAATAAATCAACAAGGTACGTATCAAGAATGAATAATCGGTAAGAAATCCCAATCTCAAACCAATATCCGTGGAAGAAGAACTAGAGCTACAAGAATTCCCACCTATGAAACTCCCGAACCTTTCCGGTTATGCAATCAGGTGTTGGGGATACACGGGAAGCATAATATCTCACCCAAACTAGCAAATCCTTCATCCAGCTGTATCCATCCTTCAACACATAACCGAGAAAAACTTCGGAAACCATCTACCTCAACCTTCGAAAAAGCATCCGTTATACAAGTTATGGCGATACTCCCGAACTCCCGCCCCAGTACTGGGTGGCGTCGAGGTTATCTCACCAACGAACTACATAAAAGAGATTTTCGATGTCGGCGTACTAAACTCAGGTATTCCAGAACTGCAACGATAAAATTATGACGACAACACCTCATAGCTCAACTCCCCAGGACACTTCCACAAAACCCCTGACAGGAGGCACCAAGACAATGTTCTCATCATAAAACCATCGGAACGATTCCAAGATACCCGCGTGATCCTAAATTTTTTTTAGTGAAATTTGAGAAGAGAAGAGTCAAAACTCCACGTCAGGATGCCTTACCAGAGCGATGAGGAGACTGGGAAGTAAAAAGAATTCCTACTCTCCGATATATAATTCCTAAATGTCTCAAAACATTTTTCTAGACACAACTCGGCCACTAAAAACGATCAAGCAATGGGGCTCCTAAGGTCGGGGAAGGCTCTGATACCAACTTGTAACACCCTCGATGCGACTATAGCTCCCACGTGTCGAGGCACGACTTAGAGACATAATCGCATTGAAGGCATATGTCGCAAGTAAGGTAATATTTACACATCCCAAGTAATATAATAATAAAGGGGAGAGAACATAGTTGGCTTACACTCGCCACGTCAATCAAGTACATAAATAACATTACATCAACCAAGCACTCATGGCCCGACTATGGCGCCAAAATAAAAGATAACCCAACATGCGACACGGTCCCGATCACCTCCAACTGGGCACCACTACTGATCATAGCGAGAAACTAGAGAACAACCTGCGCAAGCATTACTCCAACACCGTGTCCACTTCCCGGACTCCGCCGAGAAGAGGCCATCACGGTAACACACTCGGTTGATTCATTTTAATTAAGTTAAGGTTCAAGTTATCTACAATCGGACATTAACAAATTCCCATCTGCCCATAACCGTGGGCACAGCTTTCGAAAGTTCAAATCCCTACAGGGGAGTCCCAACTTAGCCCATGACAAGCTTTCACGGCCAACGAAGGAATAGACCTCCTCCCGAGACGTTCCGATCAGACTCGGTACCTCGGTTCTTCAAGACACTTCGACAGATTAAAACAAGACCAGCAACACCGCCCGAATGTGCCGACAAATCTCGATAGGAGCTGCACATATCTCATTCTCAGGGCACACTCAGATTGTCTTAGGTACGGGTAGGCCAGCCTAGAGTTTCCCCTGGTGGCCACCGGCAGCTGACAGGTGGACCAACACTCAGAGGAGCACTGACCCGGGGGGTTTAAAATAAGATGACCCTCGGGCTCCGGAAACCCAAGGGAAAAAGAGGCTAGGTGGAAGATGGTAAAACCAAGGTTGGGCATTGCTGGAAAAGCTTTAATCAAGGCGAACTATCAAGGGGTTCCCATTATAACCCAACCGCATAAGGAACGCAAAATCCGGGAACATAACACCGATATGACGGAAACTAGGGCGGCAAGAGTGGAACAAAACACTAGGCGAGAGGCCGAGCCTTCCACCCTTTACCAAGTATATAGATGCATTAAGATTACAAGATAATATAATGATATCCCAACAAGTAAATAAATGTTCCAACAAGGAACGGCCTCCAATCTTCACCTGCAACTAGCAACGCTATAAGAGGGGCTGAGCAAAGCGGTAACATAGCCAATCAACGGTTTGCTAGGACATGGTGGGTTAGAGGTTTGACATGGCAATTAGGGAGGCTTGAAATCAAGTGGTAGGCATCGTAGCATTGGCATAGCAAAAGAGCGAGCAAACTAGCATATCAAAGATAGTATTGATTTCGAGGGTATGATAATCTTGCCTGCGAAGTTGTTAGAGTTGAC
Source organism: Triticum urartu (assembly GCF_003073215.2). NCBI lineage: Eukaryota > Viridiplantae > Streptophyta > Magnoliopsida > Poales > Poaceae > Triticum > Triticum urartu. The sequence continues at coordinate 383,998,553 of NC_053026.1, read as the reverse complement.
TGGATCCTCGAAAGCAAACTCAACGGGCTCCTCGTTAGCGAACTCGTCTCCCGGCTCTACCCAAACAGGACAAACAAGCAACAAGGACACAATCAACCACGTGCAAGGATCAAACAATATGATGCAAAGATGATATGCTATGCGGGATGCGATGCGGGATGCATATGCAAGAATTGACAAGGGATGCAATGAACCTGGCCTCAACTTGGGAATCCAAGTGTGCCACTGGAAATATGAGATGAAATCGCTTGAAAACAATATAAAGAACGCCGGAATCGGAGTTACGGTTTGGAAATGGCAAACGATTCAATTATGACACCGGTCTGCGATTTACAGCAAGTGGTCATCAAAATGCAATGAGATGAACATGATACAGCACCCAAACATGACAACAAAATACATGGCAGGGATGCATTCAAGATGCTTAACAAAAGTATAGCACTAAGCTACGGCCAATTCATCCATTAACAGGTTCAAACAAGCATGGCAAAAATGCATATGGCAAACAGATCTCAGACTTAAGTGAAATTAACACTTGTCTGGAATTTCAGATCAGGTAGCCCTCTTTGGAACAACAAAACTACATGCTACAGGACCTGAACATGACAAAGTAAAATATGGCATGGAGCTACTCAAAGAGCTTAACAAAAGTCCCTTAGTGACCTTGAGCCAAAAGGGATCACAAAATACATTTGCAAGCATGTGAACATAGCAAAAACATAATCAGTTTTCAGACTTAGTGAAAACTGGCACATGCTGAAACATAACTCAAGTAGGCATGTTTACGAGCTCAATGCACTCACTACGGAGCAAGTCATGACAAGATAAGCATACATTCATCAAGAAGGCACAAAATACAAGCTAGACATGGCAAGAACAATAGCATAGCATGCACGGATCAACTACAACATCATCGGCAAAATTGCAAACAAGTTGACAATTTGCCCAGATTCACAAAGTAGCAAAAGTAGAGCTCGATTGACTCAAGCTAGGGTGCTCCATAAATGCAAACAAATACATGGATGGATAGAGCACTACAAGATTAACAAAACATCCTTACTGACCATCCTCAAAAGAGGCACGGATCACTAGGAAACAACATGAACATATGGCATCATGAACTAAACAGCTCAAGGACTTAGTGGAAATGCTAAGTCCCTGAAAACAGAATTACCAAGTGCCTCACTTGGCAAGCTTGCACTAGGCACCACACACATCACAGAAATACATGGGTTGCACCTCTGAAAAGATGACAAAACCCTTAACAAAACATATGTAGAGCACATGGGCATATCATGCACACAATAATCATGGCAAAAATGACAAAACTCTAAATGGAGCAGCATATCTGACAAATAACTCAAGTAGCCCTCTTCTACCAGCATTTCTGGCATCAAGATGAACTCAAATGAAAATGATGCAATGGAATGAAATGATGTACTCTCTGATATGAACATTTTGATATGCTATACGCCCAAATCGGAGCTACGGATGCAAAGTTAAGAGGCCATGAACAGGAGCACATGGATCTGAAAATTTAGGGACTTAGAAGAAAAAAACAACCCCGAGATCTAGGGTTTGCATGGAAGTCTCGCCGGAGATTCTCGCCGGAGAGGGGATCCGGCGACGAGGCTGTTCGTCGGAGAGGGGGTCGGGGAGGCGCGGCCGGGCGCGGGACCCGAGGAGGCGGCGAGGGGCGAAGGCGGCGGCGGTCGGCGGGCGGCGGCGAGCGGCGTGGAGGCGGCGGCGAGCTTCGGCCAGGCGGGGTCGAGCGGCCGCGAGCGCGAGGAGGCGGGTGGCGGCGGCTGGGCCCGTGGGGGCCGGGGACGGGCCCGAGCGGGCCGCGCGCGGCTGAGGCGGCGAAGTGGTCCGGGTGCGCCACGTGGCAGCTCCTGGTTGGTGGCGGCAGAAGCGTCCGGCCCGGACGGACGTGTCCAGCCGGCGCGGAGACGAATTTTAGGGTTTGAGGACGAGGGGGATCCAGAATTTCGGGGAGAGGCCTTTATATAGGTAGAAGGAGCTAGGAGAGTCCAAATGAGGTGCGGTTTTCGGCCACGCGATCGTGATCGAACGCTCTAGATGATGGAGCAGTTTTAGGTGGGTTTTGGGCCAAATTGGAGGGGTGTTGGGCTGCAACACACACGAGGCCTTTTCAGTTCCTCGGTTAACCGTTGGAGTATCAAACGAAGTCCAAATGATACGAAACTTGACAGGCGGTCTACCGGTAGTAAACCAAGGCCGCTTGGCAAGTCTCGGTCCAATCCGGAAATGTTTAATCCCCACACACAAAAGAAAGCTAGAAATGACCACCGGAGGAGAACGAAGCGCCGGAATGCAAAACGGACAACGGGGAAAATGCTCAAATGCATGAGACGAACACGTATGCAAATGCAATGCACATGACGACATGATATGAGATGCATGACAACGATAATGACACACGGAGACAAAAACCCGAACCCGAGAAAATAAAATAACTTAAAGCCAGAAACGGCAAGAGTTGGAGTACAAATTGGGAAAGTTACATCCGGGGTGTTACAATCAGGAACACACGTATTGTCTCCTTCCATCCATACGTCTATCTCGATATCTCTCGGGGTATCTTCTATCACACACACACTTGTCACTCGATCTCCCACCCATGTAGTCCCATCACAATCTCCAAGGGATCTCTCTATGACAAACATACACTCTCTCCTCCCCATGTCTGCATTTTCTCCGTACGTCTCTCTCGGCCTATCTCCCTTGTTTGTCAGACCCCTCTTGGCCAGGTGCTAGGGGTCTTGCTCTCTTGGTTGCAAACAACCAGACACTATCTCCTCACCTTGCTTCCATTGTCGAAGATGCATGTGTGATATGTTTGCATAAGACACACACATTTTTTCTCGACTTTATCGAGTGTTGTCCATGTCTCTTTCACACACGCACACACACTTTTTTCACTCACTCTTTCTATTTCTCTCTCTCTCTCTAGTTAGGGACTCTCTCACGTCCATAAGCATATGGATGTTTTGAAAAGTCAAACCTTAGAAAAGTTTGACCAGGTATATGTGGAGAAAAACATTTACATCTAGAAAGATCATTAGATTCATCACAACATGTACTTACTTCATACTATCATTTATCTTTGGTATTGTAGATATAGGTAATTTCTTTATAAACTTGGTCAAAGATTCAAACGTTTGACTTTTAAAAAAAATTTGGAACTACATTATCGAACGGAGGGAGTAGCTCTTTCTCTCTCTCTGCTATCTCTCACGGGCCTCCCCTCTCACACGAACACTCTATACCGATGGATTATACGCTCACTGTGTCCGTGTATAGCTCCGTATATTGTTTAGTTGACCGGTCAACCAGTCCACATGCTGCCTTGTCAGCTCGTGTTCTGTATCTTCATGTGCTGGCCCATGTGGCAGTGGGTGAAAATAAGTAAACTAGAGGCCCATCTGACACGTGGTGAAGTAAACAAAGTTGAAACCACTCGGGGTAGCACCCCGCACGCTAGTAAATTGAGGGCGCATTGAGGACACACTTCTTCCGCGTGGAGGACGCACTCACGCACAATTCACCACTGCGCGGTGGCATGCACAAAAGGACGCACTCGCGTACACCCAGCACACAACACACACCAGCACACGTGTACACCGGCATTGCCGCCGGTTGAGATGGACGGCGAGGCAGCCAACAAGCGGAGGCGGCTCGAGCCAAAACTGCATCCGGCGAGCCTGGACTTCATCAGCAGCCTCCCCAACGACATGCTGCTCGTCATCATCGGCGTCCTCCCCACCAAATCTGCCGTGCGGACCGCCCTGCTCTCCCGGCGGTGGCACCCCCTCTGGCGTTACATCCCCCTCAACCTCACCGTCGACAGTTGCCTCTGCGATGGGGATTGCGAACGCATGGCTGCAGTCTCTAAGATCCTTTCATCGCACCTTGGGCCAGCCCGACGCCTTGACATCCGCATGTTTAGTACCAACTGCAAGGTCCAACCCAAGTTCGACAAGTGGTTCTTATCCCCCGCCCTAGATCAGCTCGAGGAGCTCAGCTTTGAAGCTGGACGATGTCGCTCTCTGCCGCCGTCCGCGCCCCACCTCGCGCCAATGCTGCGCTGCGCCAGCTTCAACTCCTGCTATCTTCCCCAGATTAATGCCACGCCGGCCCTTCTTCTCCCTCAACTCAAGCAGCTCGACCTCTTCGACGTTGTCATCTCGAAGAAGGTTGTGGAGCACCTGCTCCGCAGCTGTACTGCGCTCGAGTACCTTCGTCTTGAGAAGATCCACGGGTTCATTAGCCTCCACATCGCCTCGACGAATCTCCGATGGATTTATGTGTCTTGCTGGACCCGCAACAAGACATCAATTGGGAAGAGATCACTCCAGCTGTTCCACGTTATGGTCATTGAGAATGCACCTTTCCTTGAGAGATTGCTTGTATCGGATCTAGAAGGTCCAACAAAAATCAGGGTCATTGACGCGCCAAAATTGACAGCGTTGGTGCACTCGTCTGCCAAATTCTTCAAACTCTTTATTGGATCCGTAATCGTTCAGGTAAAACACTCATCTTCTTCTCCGTCTTCTTGAAATTCACATTTTTAAATTTCTTCTTGATGTATTTACGACCGTCTTCTAGAAAATGATTCCCACAAGCTTGACCTGTGTATGCGCACAGTGAAGATCTTGGCAATAAAATCTATCGGCCCCAATCTGGATCAAGTTGTTGGATTCCTTACATGCTTTCCGTGCACGGAGAAGCTACTCATCGAGGTGAAACTTCTTTCCTATTAGTAAATGGTAATCACAATGTAGCTCAATTTTTTCGTAATTTTCCCAAATTACGATGACAAGTGTAGTGTTCAAAACTGCATCTACGCACTGCACCGAAAGAAATGTTTTTAGTATTTTTGCTCACGTGATCACCTGCATCATTTTTTTGTTGTACTACTATAGTAGCCTAGGCTAGTCATAGTGGAAAGTAACTTAGACTACTCCAGTAACTCTATGGTTACCCTAAGAGCAAATACTACCTCCGTCCTGGTTTACTCTTCCTATTTTGTAGTATCAAAATTTGACCATAGATTTAACTGACAAAATGTTAATGCATGTCACTAAGAACTATATCGTCGGATTCGTATTTGAATATAATTTCAAATGGTGTAATTTTTAGTGACATGCATTGGCATTTTCTTATGTAAATCTATGGTCAAAATTTTATACTAAATAAGAGGTAGTACAAAAGTGGGCTATAACGTCCCTACACTATGTAGGTCAAAACACGTGCCAAATTCACTTGTGATGCATTTGGCATCGATGCCCCTCCATTGCTCACTTGGTGCCCCAATCTGGATCACCTACTTTGCTCTGGTGCCAAATTAACTCACGCAATGAAAAAACACTTGCGTGGGAGAGAGAGAGAGGACCGAGGCAATAAAAAACACTTGTTTGGGAGAGTGAGAGGCTGGTGTAGTTGGTTTGATTGATTTGTTTATACATGTGGGTCTGTGTGCACAGCGGTGCCAACTCTCTCACATCGCGAGAGCGGTGCCAAAATCTTTTGATTTGACATCGATGCATATTATGTGGCATACTTTTGCGAAATATGGCATCGGCCACGTAGTGGAAGACAACAAATGCCCAAGCTCTTCACGTACTCCTAGGTAAATGAGAGGAGAGAGAGAGAGAGTGAAAAAATATCACTAGCCAGCCAACCCTATCATATGAGCGAATGATATTGGTACCTCTTGATGGCACGACAATCTTATACAGCCAGCTGCTCTAATATGTTCTCTTCTTTTGCAGATAAAAAAAGACCCAAAAGTGAAACTGTGCTGCACTATAACAATCTCATCGAATACCTTGATCTCCATCTTACATAAATTGATTTGATCGACTACCGAGGCAGCACATCTGAGATTAAATTGGCCAGGTTCTTTGTTCTGGAGGCAAGTGTGCTCAAGGTAATGAGGTTTGGCGTTCTCTGGCGCAACAATGAATGGCGTGCTGATCACCACGAGCGTCTAAGACTAAATGACAAAGTCTCCGCAAAAGCTAAGTTTTTGAAACATCAATTGGCCAGAGACTCGAAAACTTATTTGCCCATTAGTTACTTGTCAGGGCGGTGGATTTCAGTTTGTACGATAATGCTGCATCCACCTAAAGTAACGAAAGTTCTTACATAAACTTCCTAGTAATTCCCTCTTCGTAGGTGCAGCATTACTCCTAACATTTGTAATATCAGTTTGAGACTTGTAATATTGCCGTGTCCTATTCCTGCATTTTCAAAATCCTGCGAATCAAACAGGTCCTGAGTTGGTGATGATGTTGTGCCTGCCATCTTTCACCAATAGCCGTCGGATCTAGATCTGACGCATACAAACCAAACTTCTCCAGTTTTGCAAAAAGATGCCCGCACTTGTTCCCTATTTACAAACAACTCCTTGTCTCTCACAATCAACCTTATCTCCTCCCCACCACATCTAGAAGGCCATGGAAAATCTAGCGCGATGGCCGCTGCCGGCGCCGTCCACTCCCCAATCTTGGTGTTCCGTGCAATGCACGGGCATCTATGCACGGGAAATTATGTCAAACATGGCTAGTTTTAAGTAGGCTGGGTCTACAACCATGATGATAGTGACTGCAGACGGTGAGGCTGACTATGGTATGCCGAACACGGCGCCTATACTCAGGTGTCATCTCCGGCGTAGGGTCTTGTTACTTCACTATGAGGAGCAGCACATAATAATTTGATCAACGGGTAGTACAATGCTACTACATTGGTAGTACTACTACTACTAGTACTAGCACCACCGTCTGGATTTAGTAGTACTACCACATCCATCTGGATTTAGTATTTGATTAGCAATATCTAGTAATGCATGTCACAAAAAATGTACTACTCCCTCTGTAAATAAATACATGGTGTATTGTTTTATTCCTATCGGCGAGATAACTTAATGTCATTTTGCTACTTAATAGGATTACATGCAATGAACTAACCACTGCATGTGATGTTTGGTAGTCTCAACTCATTGAAAGCATGCACGCGCACGGAGGGGTGCTACCTCTTTTAGCACTGCATTGGTTTTCCCCGAAGAGGAAAGGATGATGCAGCAAAGTAGCATAAGTATTTCCCTCAGTTTTTGAGAACCAAGGTATCAATCCTGTAGGAGGCTACACGCAAGTCCCTCGCACCTGCACAAAACAAATAAATCCTCGCAACCAACGCAAATAGGGGTTGTCAATCCCTATAGGGCCACTTATGAGAGTGAGATCTGATAGATATGATAAGATAATATTTTTGGTATTTTTATGATAAAGATGCAAAGTAAAATAAAGGCAAAGTAAATAGCAAAGTAAATAACTAAGTAGTAGGAGATTGATATGATAAAGATAGACCCGGGGGCCATAGGTTTCACTAGTGGCTTCTCTCGAGAGCATAAGTATTCTACGGTGGGTGAACAAATTACTGTTGAGCAATTGACAGAATTGAGCATAGTTATGAGAATACCTAGGTATGATCATGTATATAGGCATCACGTCCGAGACAAGTAGACCGACTTCTGACTGCATCTACTACTATTACTCCACTCATCGACCGCTATCTAGCATGCATCTAGAGTATTAAGTAAAAACAGAGTAACACCTTAAGCAAGATGACATGATGTAGAGGGATAGACTCATGCAATATGAAGAAAACCCCATGTTGTTATCCTCGATGGCAACAATACAATACGTGCCTTGCTGCCCTTACTGTCACCGGGAAAGGACACCGCAAGATTGAACCCAAAGCTAAGCACTTCTCCCATTGCAAGAAAGATCAATCTAGTAGGCCAAACCAAACTGATAATTCGAAGAGACTTGCAAAGATAACCAATCATACATAAAAGAATTCAGAGAAGATTCAAATATTATTCATAGATAGACTTGTCATAAACCCACAATTCATCGGTCTCAACAAACACACCGCAAAAACAAGATTACATCGAATAGATCTCCACAAGAGAGGGGGAGAACATTGTATTGAGATCCAAAAAGAGAGAAGAAGCCATCTAGCTACTAACTATGCACCCATAGGTCTGAAGTAAACTACTCACACTTCATCGGAGAGGCTATGGTGTTGATGTAGAAGCCCTCCGTGATCGATGCCCCCTCCGGCAGAGCTCCGGAAGAGGCCCCAAGATGGGATTTCGTGGATACAGAAAGTTACAGCGGTGGAATTAGGGTTTTTGCTCCGTATCTGATCGTTTGGGGGTACGTGGATATATATAGGAGGAAGAAGTACATCGGTGGAGCAACAAGGGGTCCACGAGGGTGGAGGGCGCGCCTAGGGGGGGGAGGCGCGCCCCCTACCTTGTGGCCTCCTGTTAGTTGGATTGACGTAGGGTCCAAGTCTCCTGAGTTGTATTCGGTGAGAAAATCACGTTCCCGAAGGTTTCATTCCATTTGGACTCCATTTGATATTCCTTTTCTTCGAAACCCTAAAATAGGCAAAAAACAACAATTTTGGGATGGGCCTCCGGTTAATAGGTTAGTCCCAAAAATAATATAAAAGTGGATAATAAAGCCCAATAATGTCCAAAACAGTAGATAATATAGCATGGAGCAATAAAAAATTATAGATACGTTGGAGACGTATCAAGCATCCCCAAGCTTAATTCCTGCTCGTCCTCGAGTAGGTAAATGATAAAAACATAATTTTTTATGCGGAGTGCTACTTGGCATAATTTTAATGTAATTCTTCTTAATTGTGGTATGAATATTCAGATCTGAAAGATTCAAGACAAAAGTTCATATTTACATAGAAAATAATAATACTTCAAGCATACTAACAAAGCAATTATGTCTTCTCAAAATAACATGGCTAAAGAAAGTTATCCCTACAAAATCATATAGTCTGGTTATGCTCTATCTTCACCACACAAAATATTTAAATCATGCACAACCCCGATGACAAGCCAAGCAATTGTTTCATACTTTTGACATTCTCAAAACTTTTTCAATCTTCACGCAATACATGAGCGTGAGCCATGGATATAGCACTACAGGTGGAATAGAGTGGTGGTTGTGGAGAAGACAAAAAGGGGAAGATAGTCCCACATCAACTAGGCGTATCAACGGGCTATGGAGATGCCCATCAATATATATCAATGTGAGTGAGTAGTGATTGCCATGCAACGGATGCACTAGAGCTATAAGTATATGAAAGCTCAAAAAGAAACTAAGTGGGTGTGCATCCAACTTGATTGCTCATGAAGACCTAGGGCAATTTGAGGAAGCCCATCATTGGAATGTACAAGCCAAGTTCTATAATGAAAAATTCCCACTAGTATATGAAAGTGATAACATGCGAGACTCTCTACTATGAAGATCATGCTGCTACTTTGAAGCACAAGTGTGGTAAAAGGATAGTAACATTGTCCCTTCTCTCTTTTTCTCCCATTATTTTTTCTATTTTTTATTTTGGCCTTTTCACTTTTTTTATGGCCTCTTTTCTTTTCTTTTTTTATTTTTCGTCCGGAGTCTCATCCCGACTTGGAGGGGAATCATAGTCTCCATCATCCTTTCCTCACTTGGGACAATGCTCTAATAATGATGATCATCACACTTTTATTTTTCTTACAACTCAATAATTACAACTCGATACTTAGAACAAGATATGACTCTATATGAATGCCTCCGGCGGTGTACCGGGATATGCAATGATGCATGAGTGACAAGTATGAAAGAATTATGAACGGTGGCTTTGCCACAAATACTATGTCAACTACATGATCATGCTAAGCAATATGACAATGATGGAGTGTGTCATAAACGGAACGGTGGAAAGTTGCATGGTAATATATCTCGGAATGGCTATGGAAATGCCATAATAGGTAGGTATGGTGGCTGCTTTGAGGAAGGTATATGGTAGGTGTATGATACCGGTGAAAGGTGCGCGGTATTAGAGAGGCTAGCAAAGGTGGAAGGGTGAGAGTGCGTATAATCCATGGACTCAACATTAGTCATAAAGAACTCATATACTTATTGCAAAAATCTACAAGTTATCAAAGCAAAGTATGACGCGCATGCTCCTAGGGGGATAGATTGGTAGGAAAAGACCATCGCTCGTCCCCGACCGCCACTCATAAGGAAGACAATCAATAAATAAATCATGCTCCGACTTCATCACATAATGGTTCACCATACGTGCATGCTACGGGAATCATAAGCTTCAACACAAGTATTTATCAAATTCACAACTAATCAACTAGCATGACTTTAATATCACCATCTCCATGTCTCAAAACAATTATCAAGTATCAAACTTATCATAGTATTCAACACACTCATAAGAGAATTTTTATTATTAATCTTGCATACCAAGCATATTAGGATTTTAAGCAAATTACCATGCTATTTAAGAATCTAAAAATAATCTAATTTAAGCATGAGAGATCAATAGTTTCTATAAAACAAATCCACCACCGTGCTCTAAAAGATATAAGTGAAGCACTAGAGCAAAATTATTTAAGTCAAAAGATATAAGCGAAGCACATAGAGTATTCTAACAAATTCCAAATCATGTATGGCTCTCTCAAAAGGTGTGTACAGCAAGGATGATTGTGGTAAACTAATAAGAAAAGAATTAAATCATACAAGACGCTCCAAGCAAAACACATATCATGTGGTAAATAAAAATATAGCTCCAAGTAAAGTTACCGATAGAAGTAGACGAAAGAGGGGATGCCTTCCGGGGCATCCCCAAGCTTTGGCTTTTAGGTGTCCTTAGATTATCTTGGGGGTGCCATGGGCATCCCCAAGCTTAGGCTCTTTCCACTCCTTGTTCCATAATCCATCAAATCTTTACCCAAAACTTGAAAACTTCACAACACAAAACTTAAAGTAGAAAATCTCGCGAGCTCCGTTAGCGAAAGAAAACAAAATACCACTTCAAGGTACTGTAATGAACTCATTCTTTATTTATATGGGTGTTATACCTACTGTATTACAACTTCTCTATGGTTTATAAACTATTTTACTAGCCATAGATTCACCAAAATAAGCAAACAACACACGAAAAACAGAATCTGTCAAAAACAGAACAGTCTGTAGTAATCTGTAGCTAGAGCAAGATATGGAACCCCAAAAATTCTAAAATAAATTGCTGGACGTGAGGAATTTATCTATTAATCATCTGCAAAACTAATTAAATAAATAGCACTTTCCAAATAAAAATGACAGCAGTTCTCGTGAGCGCTAAGGTTTCTGTTTTTTACAGCAAGTTCAACAAGACTTTCCCCAAGTCTTCCCAACGGTTCTACTTGGCACAAACACTAATTAAGCACAAAAAACACAACCTAAACAGAAGCTAAATAATTTATTTATTACTAATCAGGAGCAAAAAGCAAGGAATAAAAGTAAAATTGGGTTGCCTCCCAACAAGCGCTATCGTTTAACGCCTCTAGCTAGGCATAACAAGCAAGAATAGATCTAGGTATTTCCATCTTTGGTGGGCAATCCATAAGTGGCTATCATAATAGATTCATAAGGTAATTTAATTTTCTTTCTAGGAAAGTGTTCCATGCCTTCCCTTAATGGAAATTGGAATCTAACATTTCCTTCCTTCATATCAATAATTGCACCAATCGTTCTAAGGAAAAGTCTACCAAGAATAATAGGACATGAAGGATTGCAATCCATGTCAAGAACGATAAAATCTAGGGGCACATAATTTATATTTGCAACAATAAGAACATCATTAATTATTCCCATAGGTTTCTTAATAGTGGAATCCGCAAGGTGCAAGTTTAGAGAGCAATCATCAAAATCACGGAAACCTAACAAATCACACAATGTCTTTGGAATCGTGGAAACACTAGCACCCAAATCACATAAAGCATAGCATTCATGATCTTTAATTTTAATTTTAATAGTTGGTTCCCACTCATCATAAAGTTTTATAGGGATAGAAACTTCCAATTCAAGTTTTTCTTCATAAGATTGCATCAAGGCATCAACGATATGTTTAGTAAACGCTTTATTTTGACTATAAGCATGAGGAGAATTTAGCACGGATTGCAACAAGGAAATACAATCAATCAAAGAGCAATTTTCATAGTTAAATTCCTTGAAATCCATAATGGTGGGTTTAGCAACATCTAGGGTTTTAATTTCTTCAATCCCACTTTTGTCAATTTTAGCATCAAGATCAAAAGATTCAGAATTCTTGGAATGCCTTCTAGGTAAAGGTGGATCATATTCAGTCCCATCATTATCAAGATTCATATTGCAAAACAAAGATTTAATAGGGGACACATCAATAACTTTTAGATCTTCATCATTATTTTCATAGGAACTAGAAGAACACGCTTTTATAAAGGCATCTTTCTTAGCACGCATCCTAGCGGTTCTTTCTTTGGACTCGTCAATGGAAATTCTCATGGCTTTGAGAGACTCATTGATATCATGCTTAGGTGGAATAGATCTAAGTTTCAAAGAATCAACGTCAAGAGAAATTCTATCAACGTTCCTAGCCAAATCATCAATCTTAAGCAATTTTTCTTCAATCATAGCATTAAAATTCTTTTGCGAAGTAATAAATTCTTTAATATTGGATTCAAAATCAGAGGGCATCATATTATAATTTCCATAGGAATTGTTGTAGGAATTACCATAATTATTAGAGGAATTGCTAGGATAAGGACTAGGATTGAAATTTCCTCTATACACGTTGTTACCAAAATTGTTCCTACCAATAAAATTCACATCCATAGATTCATTATTATTATCAATCAAAGTAGACAAGGGCATATCATTAGGATCAGAATAAACACTCTTATTAGCAAATAATTTCATAAGTCCATCCATCTTTCCACTCAAAACATTAATTTCTTCTATCGCATGCACCTTTTTATTAGTAGATCTTTCAGTGTGCCATTGAGAATAATTAACCATAATATTATCTATGAGTTTAGTAGCTTCTCCTAAAGTGATTCCCATAAAAGTGCCTCCCGCGGCCGAATCCAAAAGATTTCTAGAAGCAAAATTCAATCCGGCATAAATTTTTTGTATAATCATCCACAAGTTTAAACCATGAGTAGGGCAATTACGTATCATTAATTTCATTCTCTCCCAAGCTAGTGCAACATGTTCATGATCAAGTTGCTTAAAGTTCATAATATCGTTTCTAAGAGAGATGATCTTAGCGGGAGGAAAATACTTAGAGATAAAAGCATCTTTGCACTTGTTCCATGAATCAATACTATTTTTAGGCAAAGACGAAAACCATGCTTTAGCACGATCTCTAAGCGAAAAAGGAAATAGCTTCAATTTAACAATATCATTATCCACATCTTTCTTCTTTTGCATGTCACCATAAATCAACGATGCTATTTAGATGGGTAGCGGCATCTTCACTAGGAAGGCCGGAGAACGGATCTTTCATGACAAGATTCAGCAAAGTAGCATTAATTTCACAAGATTCAGCATCGGTAAGAGGAGCAATCGGAGTGCTAAGAAAATCATTGTTGTTGGTATTGGTGAAGTCACACAATTTAGTATTATCTTGAGCCATCCCAACAAACAAGCAAACTAAGACACAAGCAAACAAAAAGCAAGTGGACAAAAAGGGCAAATAGAGAGAGAGAGGGAGGATAGAGAGAGAGGGCGAATAAAACGGCAAGGGTGAATTGGGGGGAGAGGAAAACAAGAGGCAAATGGCAAATAATGTAATGCGGGAGATAAGGGTATGTGATGGGTACTTGGTATGTTGACTTTTGCATAGACCTCCCCGGCAACGGCGCCAGAAATCCTTCTTGCTACCTCTTTTAGCACTGCGTTGGTTTTCCTCGAAGAGGAAGGGATGATGCAGCAAAGTAGTGTAAGTATTTCCCTCAGTTTTTGAGAACCAAGGTATCAATCCAGTAGGAGGCTACACGTAAGTCCCTCGCACCTGCACAAAACAAATAAATCCTCACAACCAACGCAAATAGGGGTTGTCAATCCCTATAGGGCCACTTACAAGAGTGAGATCTGATAGATATGATAAGATAATATTTTTGGTATTTTTATGATAAAGATGCAAAGTAGATAGCAAAGTAAATAACTAAGTAGTAGGAGATTGATATGATAAAGATAGACCCGGGGGCCATAGGTTTCACTAGTGGCTTCTCTCGAGAGCATAAGTATTCTACGGTGGGTGAACAAATTACTATTGAGCAATTGACAGAATTGAGCATAGTTATGAGATTATCTAGGTATGATCATGTATATAGGAATCATGTCCGAGACAAGTAGACCGACTTCTGCTTGCATCTACTACTATTACTCCACTCATCGACCGCTATCCAGCATGCATCTAGAGTATTAAGTTAAAAACAGAGTAACGCCTTAAGCAAGATGACATGATGTAGAGGGATAGACTCATGCAATATGAAGAAAACCCCATCTTGTTATCCTCGATGGCAACAATACAATATGTGCCTTGCTGCCCTTACTGTCACCGGGAAAGGACACCACAAGATTGAACCCAAAGCTAAGCACTTCTCCCATTGCAAGAAAGATCAATCTAGTAGGCCAAACCAAACTGATAATTCAAAGAGACTTGCAAAGATAACCAATCATACAT